>NW_026698271.1:0-96286 GCF_030435755.1 Ochotona princeps
TCATTGAGGGCTATCTGAAAACGGCTGTGGCACTGAAGTTGCCTGTGAATGTGGAGTTGGTGGCATGTGAAACCCGCATGTGGAGCATTCGTTTGTGTGGGATGCTCTACCAGGTTCATTCCTAGATAATGCACTCAAAGGGCACTAAGCATAGAGTGTGAAAACTGAGTTTCCTTGAGAGCTGCTTGGAAGCCTGATGGTGTGTGAAGTTAGTGAGCCAAATGGAGTTGTTCTCCCACAAGAACCACTCGGCTGATCCTTCTTCAATATGCGCTTCACCAACATGCAGTGTTTCCTTGATTGAATTAGCTCTCACACCAACATTTGCGTCTAGAGCCTTTGCATTGAGGGCTATCTGAAAACGGCTGTGGCGCTGAAATTGCCTGTGAATGTGGAGTTGGTGGCATGTGAAACCCGCATGTGGAGCATTCGTTTGTGTGGGATGCTCTCCAAGCTTCATTTCAGTCCTAGGCACTCAAAGGGCACTAAGCATAGAGTGTGAAAACTGAGTTTCCTTGAGAGCTGCTTGGAAGCCTGATGGTGTGTGAAGTTAGTGAGCCAAATGGAGTTGTTCTCCCACAAGAACCACTCGGCTGATCCTTCTTCAATATGCCCTTCACCAACATGCAGTGTTTCCTTGATTGAATTAGCTCTCACACCAATATTTGCGTCTAGAGCCTTTGCATTGAGGGCTATCTGAAAACGGCTGTGGCGCTGAAGTTGCCTGTGAATGTGGAGTTGGTGGCATGTGAAACCCGCATGTGGAGCATTCGTTTGTGTGGGATGCTCTACCAGGTTCATTCCTAGATAATGCACTCAAAGGGCACTAAGCATAGAGTGTGAAAACTGAGTTTCCTTGAGAGCTGCTTGGAAGCCTGATGGTGTGTGAAGTTAGTGAGCCAAATGGAGTTGTTCTCCCACAAGAACCACTCGGCTGATCCTTCTTCAATATGCTCTTCACCAACATGCAGTGTTTCCTTGATTGAATTAGCTCTCACACCAATATTTGCGTCTAGAGCCTTTGCATTGAGGGCTATCTGAAAACGGCTGTGGCGCTGAAGTTGCCTGTGAATGTGGAGTTGGTGGCATATGTAACCCGCATGTGGAGCATTCGTTTGTGTGGGATGCTCTCCAAGGTTCATTTCAGTCCTAGGCACTCAAAGAGCACTAAGCATAGAGTGTGAAAACTGAATTTCCTTGAGAGCTGCTTGGAAGCCTGATGGTGTGTGAAGTTAGTGAGCCAAATGGAGTTGTTCTCCCACAAGAACCACTCGGCTGATCCTTCTTCAATATGCCCTTCACCAACATGCAGTGTTTCCTTGATTGAATTAGCTCTCACACCAATATTTGCGTCTAGAGCCTTTGCATTGAGGGCTATCTGAAAACGGCTGTGGCGCTGAAGTTGCCTGTGAATATGGAGTTGGTGGCATGTGAAACCCGCATGTGGAGCATTCGTTTGTATGGGATGTTCTATCTTGTTCATTCCTAGATAATGCACTCAAAGGGCACTAAGCATAGAGTGTGAAAACTGAGTTTCCTTGAGAGCTGCTTGGAAGCCTGATGGTGTGTGAAGTTAGTGAGCCAAATGGAGTTGTTCTCCCACAAGAACCACTCGGCTGATCCTTCTTCAATATGCCCTTCACCAACATGCAGTGTTTCCTTGATTGAATTAGCTCTCACACCAATATTTGCGTCTAGAGCCTTTGCATTGAGGGCTATCTGAAAACGGCTGTGGCGCTGAAGTTGCCTGTGAATGTGGAGTTGGTGGCACGTGAAACCCGCATGTGGAGCATTCGTTTGTGTGGGATGTTCTATCAGGTTCATTCCTAGATAATGCACTCAAAGGGCACTAAGCATAGAGTGTGAAAACTGAGTTTCCTTGAGAGCTGCTTGGAAGCCTGATGGTGTGTGAAGTTAGTGAGCCAAATGGAGTTGTTCTCCCACAAGAACCACTCGGCTGATCCTTCTTCAATATGCCCTTCACCAACATGCAGTGTTTCCTTGATTGAATTAGCTCTCACACCAATATTTGCGTCTAGAGCCTTTGCATTGAGGGCTATCTGAAAACGCCTGTGGCGCTGAAGTTGCCTGTCAATGTGGAGTTGGTGGCATGTGAAACCCGCATGTGGAGCATTCGTTTGTGTGGGATCTCTACCAGGTTCATTCCTAGATAATGCATTCAAACGGCACTAAACATAGAGTGTGAAAACTGAGTTTCCTTGAGAGCTGCTTGGAAGCCTGATGGTGTGTGAAGTTAGTGAGCCAAATGGAGTTGTTCTCCCACAAGAACCACTCGGCTGATCCTTCTTCAATATGCCCTTCACCAACATGCAGTGTTTCCTTGATTGAATTAGCTCTCACACCAATATTTGCGTCTAGAGCCTTTGCATTGAGGGCTATCTGAAAACGGCTGTGGCGCTGAAGTTGCCTGTGAATGTGGAGTTGGTGGCATGTGAAACCCGCATGTGGAACATTCGTTTGTGTGGGATGCTCTACCAGGTTCATTCCTAGATAATGCATTCAAACGGCACTAAACATAGAGTGTGAAAACTGAGTTTCCTTGAGAGCTGCTTGGAAGCCTGATGGTGTGTGAAGTTAGTGAGCCAAATGGAGTTGTTCTCCCACAAGAACCACTCGGCTGATCCTTCTTCAATATGCCCTTCACCAACATGCAGTGTTTCCTTGATTGAATTAGCTCTCACACCAATATTTGCGTCTAGAGCCTTTGCATTGAGGGCTATCTGAAAACGGCTGTGGCACTGAAGTTGCCTGTGAATGTGGAGTTGGTGGCATGTGAAACCCGCATGTGGAGCATTCGTTTGTGTGGGATGTTCTATCTTGTTCATTCCTAGATAATGTATTAAAACGGCACTAAACATAGAGTGTGAAAACTGAGTTTCCTTGAGAGCTGCTTGGAAGCCTGATGGTGTGTGAAGTTAGTGAGCCAAATGGAGTTGTTCTCCCACAAGAACCACTCGGCTGATCCTTCTTCAATATGCCCTTCACCAACATGCAGTGTTTCCTTGATTGAATTAGCTCTCACACCAACATTTGCATCTAGAGCCTTTGCATTGAGGGCTATCTGAAAACGGCTGTGGCGCTGAAGTTGCCTGTGAATGTGGAGTTGGTGGCATGTGAAACCCGCATGTGGAGCATTCGTTTGTGTGGGATGCTCTACCAGGATCATTCCTAGATAATGCACTCAAAGGGCACTAAGCATAGAGTGTGAAAACTGAGTTTCCTTGAGAGCTGCTTGGAAGCCTGATGGTGTGTGAAGTTAGTGAGCCAAATGGAGTTGTTCTCCCACAAGAACCACTCGGCTGATCCTTCTTCAATATGCGCTTCACCAACATGCAGTGTTTCCTTGATTGAATTAGCTCTCACACCAACATTTGCGTCTAGAGCCTTTGCATTGAGGGCTATCTGAAAACGGCAGTGGCGCTGAAATTGCCTGTGAATGTGGAGTTGGTGGCATGTGAAACCCGCATTTGGAGCATTCGTTTGTGTGGGATGCTCTCCAAGCTTCATTTCAGTCCTAGGCACTCAAAGGGCACTAAGCATAGAGTGTGAAAACTGAGTTTCCTTGAGAGCTGCTTGGAAGCCTGATGGTGTGTGAAGTTAGTGAGCCAAATGGAGTTGTTCTCCCACAACAACCACTCGGCTGATCCTTCTTCAATATGCCCTTCACCAACATGCAGTGTTTCCTTGATTGAATTAGCTCTCACACCAATATTTGCGTCTAGAGCCTTTGCATTGAGGGCTATCTGAAAACGGCTGTGGCGCTGAAGTTGCCTGTGAATGTGGAGTTGGTGGCATGTGAAACCCGCATGTGGAGCATTCGTTTGTGTGGGATGCTCTACCAGGTTCATTCCTAGATAATGCACTCAAAGGGCACTAAGCACAGAGTGTGAAAACTGAGTTTCCTTGAGAGCTGCTTGGAAGCCTGATGGTGTGTGAAGTTAGTGAGCCAAATGGAGTTGTTCTCCCACAAGAACCACTCGGCTGATCCTTCTTCAATATGCCCTTCACCAACATGCAGTGTTTCCTTGATTGAATTAGCTCTCACACCAATATTTGCGTCTAGAGCCTTTGCATTGAGGGCTATCTGAAAACGGCTGTGGCGCTGAAGTTGCCTGTGAATGTGGAGTTGGTGGCACGTGAAACCCGCATGTGGAGCATTCGTTTGTGTGGGATGCTGACCAAGCTTCATTTCAGTCCTAGGCACACAAAGGGCACTAAGCATAGAGTGTGAAAACTGAGTTTCCTTGAGAGCTGCTTGGAAGCCTGATGGTGTGTGAAGTTAGTGAGCCAAATGGAGTTGTTCTCCCACAAGAACCACTCGGCTGATCCTTCTTCAATATGCCCTTCACCAACATGCAGTGTTTCCTTGATTGAATTAGCTCTCACACCAATATTTGCGTCTAGAGCCTTTGCATTGAGGGCTATGTGAAAACGGCTGTGGCGCTGAAGTTGCCTGTGAATGTGGAGTTGGTGGCATGTGAAACCCGCATGTGGAACATTCGTTTGTGTGGGATGCTCTACCAGGTTCATTCCTAGATAATGCATTCAAACGGCACTAAACATAGAGTGTGAAAACTGAGTTTCCTTGAGAGCTGCTTGGAAGACTGATGGTGTGTGAAGTTAGTGAGCCAAATGGAGTTGTTCTCCCACAAGAACCACTCGGCTGATCCTTCTTCAATATGCCCTTCACCAACATGCAGTGTTTCCTTGATTGAATTAGCTCTCACACCAATATTTGCGTCTAGAGCCTTTGCATTGAGGGCTATCTGAAAACGGCTGTGGCACTGAAGTTGCCTGTGAATGTGGAGTTGGTGGCATGTGAAACCCGCATGTGGAGCATTCGTTTGTGTGGGATGTTCTATCTTGTTCATTCCTAGATAATGTATTAAAACGGCACTAAACATAGAGTGTGAAAACTGAGTTTCCTTGAGAGCTGCTTGGAAGCCTGATGGTGTGTGAAGTTAGTGAGCCAAATGGAGTTGTTCTCCCACAAGAACCACTCGGCTGATCCTTCTTCAATATGCCCTTCACCAACATGCAGTGTTTCCTTGATTGAATTAGCTCTCACACCAACATTTGCATCTAGAGCCTTTGCATTGAGGGCTATCTGAAAACGGCTGTGGCACTGAAGTTGCCTGTGAATGTGGAGTTGGTGGCATGTGAAACCCGCATGTGGAGCATTCGTTTGTGTGGGATGCTCTACCAGGATCATTCCTAGATAATGCACTCAAAGGGCACTAAGCATAGAGTGTGAAAACTGAGTTTCCTTGAGAGCTGCTTGGAAGCCTGATGGTGTGTGAAGTTAGTGAGCCAAATGGAGTTGTTCTCCCACAAGAACCACTCGGCTGATCCTTCTTCAATATGCGCTTCACCAACATGCAGTGTTTCCTTGATTGAATTAGCTCTCACACCAATATTTGCGTCTAGAGCCTTTGCATTGAGGGCTATCTGAAAACGGCAGTGGCGCTGAAATTGCCTGTGAATGAGGAGTTGGTGGCATGTGAAACCCGCATGTGGAGCATTCGTTTGTGTGGGATATTCTCCAAGCTTCATTTCAGTCCTAGGCACTCAAAGGGCACTAAGCATAGAGTGTGAAAACTGAGTTTCCTTGAGAGCTGCTTGGAAGTCTGATGGTGTGTGAAGTTAGTGAGCCAAATGGAGTTGTTCTCCCACAAGAACCACTCGGCTGATCCTTCTTCAATATGCCCTTCACCAACATGCAGTGTTTCCTTGATTGAATTAGCTCTCACACCAATATTGGCGTCTAGAGCCTTTGCATTGAGGGCTATCTGAAAACGCCTGTGGCGCTGAAGTTGCCTGTCAATGTGGAGTTGGTGGCATGTGAAACCCGCATGTGGAGCATTCGTTTGTGTGGGATGCTCTACCAGGTTCATTCCTAGATAATGCATTCAAAGGGCACTAAACATAGAGTGTGAAAACTGAGTTTCCTTGAGAGCTGCTTCGAAGTCTGATGGTGTGTGAAGTTAGTGAGCCAAATGGAGTTGTTCTCCCACAAGAACCACTCGGCTGATCCTTCTTCAATATGCCCTTCACCAACATGCAGTGTTTCCTTGATTGAATTAGCTCTCACACCAATATTTGCGTCTAGAGCCTTTGCATTGAGGGCTATCTGAAAACGGCTGTGGCGCTGAAGTTGCCTGTGAATGTGGAGTTGGTGGCATGTGAAACCCGCATGTGGAGCATTCGTTTGTGTGGGATGCTCTACCAGGTTCATTCCTAGATAATGCACTCAAAGGGCACTAAGCATAGAGTGTGAAAACTGAGTTTCCTTGAGAGCTGCTTGGAAGCCTGATGGTGTGTGAAGTTAGTGAGCCAAATGGAGTTGTTCTCCCACAAGAACCACTCGACTGATCCTTCTTCAATATGCCCTTCACCAACATGCAGTGTTTCCTTGATTGAATTAGCTCTCACACCAATATTTGCGTCTAGAGCCTTTGCATTGAGGGCTATCTGAAAACGGCTGTGGCGCTGAAATTGCCTGTGAATGTGGAGTTGGTGGCATGTGAAACCCGCATGTGGAGCATTCGTTTGTGTGTAATATTCTCCAAGCTTCATTTCAGTCCTAGGCACTCAAAGGGCACTAAGCATAGAGTGTGAAAACTGAGTTTCGTTGAGAGCTGCTTGGAAGCCTGATGGTGTGTGAAGTTAGTGAGCCAAATGGAGTTGTTCTCCCACAAGAACCACTCGGCTGATCCTTCTTCAATATGCCCTTCAGCAACATGCAGTGTTTCCTTGATTGAATTAGCTCTCACACCAATATTTGCGTCTAGAGCCTTTGCATTGAGGGCTATCTGAAAACGGCTGTGGCGCTGAAATTGCCTGTGAATGTGGAGTTGGTGGCATGTGAAACCCGCATGTGGAGCATTCGTTTGTGTGGGATGCTCTACCAGGTTCATTCCTAGATAATGCATTCAAAGGGCACTAAACATAGAGTGTGAAAACTGAGTTTCCTTGAGAGCTGCTTGGAAGTCTGATGGTGTGTGAAGTTAGTGAGCCAAATGGAGTTGTTCTCCCACAAGAACCACTCGGCTGATCCTTCTTCAATATGCCCTTCACCAACATGCAGTGTTTCCTTGATTGAATTAGCTCTCACACCAATATTTGCGTCTAGAGCCTTTGCATTGAGGGCTATTTGAAAACGCCTGTGGCGCTGAAGTTGCCTGTGAATGTGGAGTTGGTGGCATGTGAAACCCGCATGTGGAGCATTCGTTTGTGTGGGATGCTCTACCAGGTTCATTCCTAGATAATGCACTCAAAGGGCACTAAGCATAGAGTGTGAAAACTGAGTTTCCTTGAGAGCTGCTTGGAAGCCTGATGGTGTGTGAAGTTAGTGAGCCAAATGGAGTTGTTCTCCCACAAGAACCACTCGGCTGATCCTTCTTCAATATGCCCTTCACCAACATGCAGTGTTTCCTTGATTGAATTAGCTCTCACACCAATATTTGCGTCTAGAGCCTTTGCATTGAGGGCTATCTGAAAACGGCTGTGGCGCTGAAGTTGCCTGTGAATGTGGAGTTGGTGGCATGTGAAACCCGCATGTGGAGCATTCGTTTGTGTGGGATGCTCTACCAGGTTCATTCCTAGATAATGCACTCAAAGGGCACTAAGCGTAGAGTGTGAAAACTGAGTTTCGTTGAGAGCTGCTTGGAAGCCTGATGGTGTGTGAAGTTAGTGAGCCAAATGGAGTTGTTCTCCCACAAGAACCACTCGGCTGATCCTTCTTCAATATGCCCTTCACCAACATGCAGTGTTTCCTTGATTGAATTAGCTCTCACACCAATATTTGCGTCTAGAGCCTTTGCATTGAGGGCTATCTGAAAACGGCAGTGGCGCTGAAATTGCCTGTGAATGTGGAGTTGGTGGCATGTGAAACCCGCATGTGGAGCATTCGTTTGTGTGGGATGCTCTCCAAGCTTCATTTCAGTCCTAGGCACTCAAAGGAGCACTAAGCATAGAGTGTGAAAACTGAGTTTCGTTGAGAGCTGCTTGGAAGCCTGATGGTGTGTGAAGTTAGTGAGCCAAATGGAGTTGTTCTCCCACAAGAACCACTCGGCTGATCCTTCTTCAATATGCCCTTCACCAACATGCAGTGTTTCCTTGATTGAATTAGCTCTCACACCAATATTTGCGTCTATAGCCTTTGCATTGAGGGCTATCTGAAAACGGCTGTGGCGCTGAAGTTGCCTGTGAATGTGGAGTTGGTGTCATGTGAAACCCGCATGTGGAGCATTCGTTTGTGTGGGATGCTCTCCAAGATTCATTTCAGTCCTAGCCACTCAAAGAGCACTAAGCATAGAGTGTGAAAACTGAGTTTCCTTGAGAGCTGCTTGGAAGCCTGATGGTGTGTGAAGTTAGTGAGCCAAATGGAGTTGTTCTCCCACAAGAACCACTCAGCTGATCCTTCTTCAATATGCCCTTCACCAACATGCAGTGTTTCCTTGATTGAATTAGCTCTCACACCAATATTGGTGTCTAGAGCCTTTGCATTGAGGGCTATCTGAAAACGGCAGTGGCGCTGAAGTTGCCTGTGAATGTGGAGTTGGTGGCATGTGAAACCCGCATGTGGAGCATTCATTTGTGTGGGATGCTCTACCAGGTTCATTCCTAGATAATACACTCAAAGGGCACTAAGCATAGAGTGTGAAAACTGAGTTTCGTTGAGAGCTGCTTGGAAGCCTGATGGTGTGTGAAGTTAGTGAGCCAAATGGAGTTGTTCTCCCACAAGAACCACTCGGCTGATCCTTCTTCAATATGCCCTTCACCAACATGCAGTGTTTCCTTGATTGAATTAGCTCTCACACCAATATTTGCATCTAGAGCCTTTGCATTGAGGGCTATCTGAAAACGGCTGTGGCGCTGAAGTTGCCTGTGAATGTGGAGTTGTTGGCATGTGAAACCCGCATGTGGAGCATTCGTTTGTGTGGGATGCTGACCAAGCTTCATTTCAGTCTTAGGCACACAAAGAGCACTAAGCATAGAGTTTGAAAACTGAGTTTCCTTGAGAGCTGCTTGGAAGCCTGATGGTGTGTGAAGTTAGTGAGCCAAATGGAGTTGTTCTCCCACAAGAACCACTCGGCTGATCCTTCTTCAATATGCCCTTCACCAACATGCAGTGTTTCCTTGATTGAATTAGCTCTCACACCAATATTTGCGTCTACAGCCTTTGCATTGAGGGCTATCTGAAAACGGCTGTGGCGCTGAAGTTGCCTGTCAATGTGGAGTTGGTGGCATGTGAAACCCGCATGTGGAGCATTCGTTTGTGTGGGATGCTCTACCAGGTTCATTTCAGTCCTAGGCACTCAAAGGGCACTAAGCATAGAGTGTGAAAACTGAGTTTCCTTGAGAGCTGCTTGGAAGCCTGATGGTGTGTGAAGTTAGTGAGCCAAATGGAGTTGTTCTCCCACAAGAACCACTCGGCTGATCCTTCTTCAATATGCCCTTCACCAACATGCAGTGTTTCCTTGATTGAATTAGCTCTCACACCAATATTTGCGTCTAGAGCCTTTGCATTGAGGGCTATCTGAAAACGGCTGTGGCGCTGAAGTTGCCTGTGAATGTGGAGTTGGTGGCATGTGAAACTCGCATGTGGAGCATTCGTTTGTGTGGGATGCTCTACCAGGTTCATTCCTAGATAATGCACTCAAAGGGCACTAAGCATAGAGTGTGAAAACTGAGTTTCCTTGAGAGCTGCTTGGAAGCCTGATGGTGTGTGAAGTTAGTGAGCCAAATGGAGTTGTTCTCCCACAAGAACCACTCGGCTGATCCTTCTTCAATATGCCCTTCACCAACATGCAGTGTTTCCTTGATTGAATTAGCTCTCACACCAATATTTGCGTCTAGAGCCTTTGCATTGAGGGCTATCTGAAAACGGCTGTGGCGCTGAAGTTGCCTGTGAATGTGGAGTTGGTGGCATGTGAAACCCGCATGTGGAGCATTCGTTTGTGTGGGATGCTCTACCAGGTTCATTCCTAGATAATGCACTCAAAGGGCACTAAGCATAGAGTGTGAAAACTGAGTTTCGTTGAGAGCTGCTTGGAAGCCTGATGGTGTGTGAAGTTAGTGAGCCAAATGGAGTTGTTCTCCCACAAGAACCACTCGGCTGATCCTTCTTCAATATGCCCTTCACCAACATGCAGTGTTTCCTTGATTGAATTAGCTCTCACACCAATATTTGCGTCTAGAGCCTTTGCATTGAGGGCTATCTGAAAACGGCAGTGGCGCTGAAATTGCCTGTGAATGTGGAGTTGGTGGCATGTGAAACCCGCATGTGGAGCATTCGTTTGTGTGGGATGCTCTCCAAGCTTCATTTCAGTCCTAGGCACTCAAAGAGCACTAAGCATAGAGTGTGAAAACTGAGTTTCGTTGAGAGCTGCTTGGAAGCCTGATGGTGTGTGAAGTTAGTGAGCCAAATGGAGTTGTTCTCCCACAAGAACCACTCGGCTGATCCTTCTTCAATATGCCCTTCACCAACATGCAGTGTTTCCTTGATTGAATTAGCTCTCACACCAATATTTGCGTCTATAGCCTTTGCATTGAGGGCTATCTGAAAACGGCTGTGGCGCTGAAGTTGCCTGTGAATGTGGAGTTGGTGTCATGTGAAACCCGCATGTGGAGCATTCGTTTGTGTGGGATGCTCTCCAAGATTCATTCCAGTCCTAGCCACTCAAAGAGCACTAAGCATAGAGTGTGAAAACTGAGTTTCCTTGAGAGCTGCTTGGAAGCCTGATGGTGTGTGAAGTTAGTGAGCCAAATGGAGTTGTTCTCCCACAAGAACCACTCGGCTGATCCTTCTTCAATATGCCCTTCACCAACATGCAGTGTTTCCTTGATTGAATTAGCTCTCACACCAATATTTGCATCTAGAGCCTTTGCATTGAGGGCTATCTGAAAACGGCTGTGGCGCTGAAGTTGCCTGTGAATGTGGAGTTGTTGGCATGTGAAACCCGCATGTGGAGCATTCGTTTGTGTGGGATGCTGACCAAGCTTCATTTCAGTCTTAGGCACACAAAGAGCACTAAGCATAGTGTTTGAAAACTGAGTTTCCTTGAGAGCTGCTTGGAAGCCTGATGGTGTGTGAAGTTAGTGAGCCAAATGGAGTTGTTCTCCCACAAGAACCACTCGGCTGATCCTTCTTCAATATGCCCTTCACCAACATGCAGTGTTTCCTTGATTGAATTAGCTCTCACACCAATATTTGCGTCTACAGCCTTTGCATTGAGGGCTATCTGAAAACGGCTGTGGCGCTGAAGTTGCCTGTGAATGTGGAGTTGGTGGCATGTGAAACCCGCATGTGGAGCATTCGTTTGTGTGGGATGCTCTACCAGGTTCATTTCAGTCCTAGGCACTCAAAGGGCACTAAGCATAGAGTGTGAAAACTGAGTTTCCTTGAGAGCTGCTTGGAAGCCTGATGGTGTGTGAAGTTAGTGAGCCAAATGGAGTTGTTCTCCCACAAGAACCACTCGGCTGATCCTTCTTCAATATGCCCTTCACCAACATGCAGTGTTTCCTTGATTGAATTAGCTCTCACACCAATATTTGCGTCTAGAGCCTTTGCATTGAGGGCTATCTGAAAACGGCTGTGGCGCTGAAGTTGCCTGTGAATGTGGAGTTGGTGGCATGTGAAACTCGCATGTGGAGCATTCGTTTGTGTGGGATGCTCTACCAGGTTCATTCCTAGATAATGCACTCAAAGGGCACTAAGCATAGAGTGTGAAAACTGAGTTTCCTTGAGAGCTGCTTGGAAGCCTGATGGTGTGTGAAGTTAGTGAGCCAAATGGAGTTGTTCTCCCACAAGAACCACTCAGCTGATCCTTCTTCAATATGCCCTTCACCAACATGCGGTGTTTCTTTGATTGAATTAGCTCTCACACCAATATTTGTGTCTAGAGCCTTTGCATTGAGGGCTATCTGAAAACGGCAGTGGCGCTGAAGTTGCCTGTGAATGTGGAGTTGGTGGCATGTGAAACCCGCATGTGGAGCATTCGTTTGTGTGGGATGGTCACCAAGCTTCATTTCAGTCCTAGGTACTCAAAGGGCACTAAGCATAGAGTTTGAAAACTGAATTTCCTTGAGAGGTGCTTGGAAGCCTGATGGTGTGTGAAGTTAGTGAGCCAAATGGAGTTGTTCTCCCACAAGAACCACTCGGCTGATCCTTCTTCCATATGCGCTTCACCAACATGCATTGTTTCCTTGATTGAATTAGCTCTCACACCAATATTTGTGTCTAGAGCCTTTGCATTGAGGGCTATCTGAAAACGGCTGTGGCGCTGAAGTTGCCTGTGAATGTGGAGTTGGTGGCATGTGAAACCCGCATGTGGAGCATTCGTTTGTGTGGGATGCTCTACCAGGTTCATTCCTAGATAATGCACTCAAAGGGCACTAAGCGTAGAGTGTGAAAACTGAGTTTCCTTGAGAGCTGCTTGGAAGCCTGATGGTGTGTGAAGTTAGTGAGCCAAATGGAGTTGTTCTCCCACAAGAACCACTCGACTGATCCTTCTTCAATATGCCCTTCACCAACATGCAGTGTTTCCTTGATTGAATTAGCTCTCACACCAATATTTGCGTCTAGAGCCTTTGCATTGAGGGCTATTTGAAAACGGCTGTGGCGCTGAAGTTGCCTGTGAATGTGGAGTTGGTGGCATGTGAAACCCGCATGTGGAGCATTCGTTTGTGTGGGATGCTCTACCAGGTTCATTCCTAGATAATGCACTCAAAGGGCACTAAGCATAGAGTGTGAAAACTGAGTTTCCTTGAGAGCTGCTTGGAAGCCTGATGGTGTGTGAAGTTAGTGAGCCAAATGGAGTTGTTCTCCCACAAGAACCACTCGGCTGATCCTTCTTCAATATGCCCTTCACCAACATGCAGTGTTTCCTTGATTGAATTAGCTCTCACACCAATATTGGCGTCTAGAGCCTTTGCATTGAGGGCTATCTGAAAACGCCTGTGGCGCTGAAGTTGCCTGTGAATGTGGAGTTGGTGGCATGTGAAACCCGCATGTGGAGCATTCGTTTGTGTGGGATGCTCTACCAGGTTCATTCGTAGATAATGCACTCAAAGGGCACTAAGCATAGAGTGTGAAAACTGAGTTTCCTTGAGAGCTGCTTGGAAGCCTGATGGTGTGTGAAGTTAGTGAGCCAAATGGAGTTGTTCTCCCACAAGAACCACTCGGCTGATCCTTCTTCAATATGCGCTTCACCAACATGCAGTGTTTCCTTGATTGAATTAGCTCTCACACCAATATTTGCGTCTAGAGCCTTTGCATTGAGGGCTATCTGAAAACGGCTGTGGCGCTGAAGTTGCCTGTGAATGTGGAGTTGGTGTCATGTGAAACCCGCATGTGGAGCATTCGTTTGTGTGGGATGCTCTCCAAGCTTCATTTCAGTCCTAGGCACTCAAAGGGCACTAAGCATAGAGTGTGAAAACTGAGTTTCCTTGAGAGCTGCTTGGAAGCCTGATGGTGTGTGAAGTTAGTGAGCCAAATGGAGTTGTTCTCCCACAAGAACCACTCGGCTGATCCTTCTTCAATATGCCCTTCACCAACATGCAGTGTTTCCTTGATTGAATTAGCTCTCACACCAATATTGGTGTCTAGAGCCTTTGCATTGAGGGCTATCTGAAAACGGCTGTGGCGCTGAAGTTGCCTGTGAATGTGGAGTTGGTGGCATGTGAAACCCGCATGTGGAGCATTCATTTGTGTGGGATGCTCTACCAGGTTCATTCCTAGATAATACACTCAAAGGGCACTAAGCATAGAGTGTGAAAACTGAGTTTCCTTGAGAGCTGCTTGGAAGCCTGATGGTGTGTGAAGTTAGTGAGCCAAATGGAGTTGTTCTCCCACAAGAACCACTCGGCTGATCCTTCTTCAATATGCCCTTCACCAACATGCAGTGTTTCCTTGATTGAATTAGCTCTCACACCAATATTTGCATCTAGAGCCTTTGCATTGAGGGCTATCTGAAAACGGCTGTGGCGCTGAAGTTGCCTGTGAATGTGGAGTTGGTGGCATGTGAAACCCGCATGTGGAGCATTCGTTTGTGTGGGATGCTGACCAAGCTTCATTTCAGTCTTAGGCACGAAAGAGCACTAAGAAAAGAGTTTGAAAACTGAGTTTCCTTGAGAGCTGCTTGGAAGCCTGATGGTGTGTGAAGTTAGTGAGCCAAATGGAGTTGTTCTCCCACAAGAACCACTCGGCTGATCCTTCTTCAATATGCGCTTCACCAACATGCAGTGTTTCCTTGATTGAATTAGCTCTCACACCAATATTTGCGTCTAGAGCCTTTACATTGAGGGCTATCTGAAAACGGCTGTGGCGCTGAAGTTGCCTGTGAATGTGGAGTTGGTGGCATGTGAAACCCGCATGTGGAGCATTCGTTTGTGTGGGATGCTCTACCAGGTTCATTTCAGTCCTAGCCATACAAAGGGCACTAAGCATAGAGTGTGAAAACTGAGTTTCGTTGAGAGCTGCTTGGAAGCCTGATGGTGTGTGAAGTTAGTGAGCCAAATGGAGTTGTTCTCCCACAAGAACCACTCGGCTGATCCTTCTTCAATATGCCCTTCACCAACATGCAGTGTTTCCTTGATTGAATTAGCTCTCACACCAATATTTGCGTCTAGAGCCTTTGCATTGAGGGCTATCTGAAAACGGCTGTGGCGCTGAAGTTGCCTGTGAATGTGGAGTTGGTGGCATGTGAAACCCGCATGTGGAGCATTCGTTTGTGTGGGATGCTCTACCAGGTTCATTCCTAGATAATGCACTCAAAGGGCACTAAGCATAGAGTGTGAAAACTGAGTTTCCTTGAGAGCTGCTTGGAAGCCTGATGGTGTGTGAAGTTAGTGAGCCAAATGGAGTTGTTCTCCCACAAGAACCACTCGGCTGATCCTTCTTCAATATGCCCTTCACCAACATGCAGTGTTTCCTTGATTGAATTAGCTCTCACACCAATATTTGCGTCTAGAGCCTTTGCATTGAGGGCTATCTGAAAACGGCTGTGGCGCTGAAAGTGCCTGTGAATGTGGAGTTGGTGGCATGTGAAACCCGCATGTGGAGCATTCGTTTGTGTGGAATGCTCACCAAGCTTCATTTCAGTCCTAGGCACTCAAAGGGCACTAAGCATAGAGTGTGAAAACTGAGTTTCCTTGAGAGCTGCTTGGAAGCCTGATGGTGTGTGAAGTTAGTGAGCCAAATGGAGTTGTTCTCCCACAAGAACCAATTGGCTGATCCTTCTTCAATATGCCCTTCACCAACATGCGGTGTTTCTTTGATTGAATTAGCTCTCACACCAATATTTGTGTCTAGAGCCTTTGCATTGAGGGCTATCTGAAAACGGCTGTGGCGCTGAAGTTGCCTGTGAATGTGGAGTTGGTGGCATGTGAAACCCGCATGTGGAGCATTCGTTTGTGTGGGATGCTCACCAAGCTTCATTTCAGTCCTAGGTACTCAAAGGGCACTAAGCATAGAGTGTGAAAACTGAATTTCCTTGAGAGGTGCTTGGAAGCCTGATGGTGTGTGAAGTTAGTGAGCCAAATGGAGTTGTTCTCCCACAAGAACCACTCGGCTGATCCTTCTTCCATATGCGCTTCACCAACATGCAGTGTTTCCTTGATTGAATTAGCTCTCACACCAATATTTGTGTCTAGAGCCTTTGCATTGAGGGCTATCTGAAAACGGCTGTGGCGCTGAAGTTGCCTGTGAATGTGGAGTTGGTGGCATGTGAAACCCGCATGTGGAGCATTCGTTTGTGTGGGATGCTCTACCAGGTTCATTCCTAGATAATGCACTCAAAGGGCACTAAGCATAGAGTGTGAAAACTGAGTTTCCTTGAGAGCTGCTTGGAAGCCTGATGGTGTGTGAAGTTAGTGAGCCAAATGGAGTTGTTCTCCCACAAGAACCACTCGGCTGATCCTTCTTCAATATGCCCTTCACCAACATGCAGTGTTTCCTTGATTGAATTAGCTCTCACACCAATATTTGTGTCTAGATCCTTTGCATTGAGGGCTATCTGAAAAAAGCTGTGGCGCTGAAGTTGCCTGTGAATGTGGATTTGGTGGCATGTGAAACTCGCATGTGGAGCATTCGTTTGTGTGGGATGCTCTACCAGGTTCATTCCTAGATAATGCACTCAAATGGCACTAAGCATAGAGTGTGAAAACTGAGTTTCCTTGAGAGCTGCTTGGAAGCCTGATGGTGTGTCAAGTTAGTGAGCCAAATGAAGTTGTTCTCCCACAAGAACCACTCGGCTGATCCTTCTTCAATATGCCCTTCACCAACATGCAGTGTTTACTTGATTGAATTAGCTCTCACACCAATATTTGGGTCTAGAGCCTTTGCATTGAGGGCTATCTGAAAACGGCTGTGGCGCTGAAGTTGCCTGTGAATGTGGAGTTGGTGGCATGTGAAACCCGCATGTGGAGCATTCGTTTGTGTGGGATGCTCTACCAGGTTCATTCCTAGATAATGCACTCAAAGGGCACTAAGCATAGAGTGTGAAAACTGAGTTTCCTTGAGAGCTGCTTGGAAGCCTGATGGTGTGTGAAGTTAGTGAGCCAAATGGAGTTGTTCTCCCACAAGAACCACTCGGCTGATCCTTCTTCAATATGCCCTTCACCAACATGCAGTGTTTCCTTGATTGAATTAGCTCTCACACCAATATTTGCGTCTAGAGCCTTTGCATTGAGGGCTATCTGAAAACGGCTGTGGCGCTGAAGTTGCCTGTGAATGTGGAGTTGGTGGCATGTGAAACCCGCATGTGGAGCATTTGTTTGTGTGGGATGCTCACCAAGCTTCATTTCAGTCATAGGTACTCAAAGGGCACTAAGCATAGAGTGTGAAAACTGAGTTTCCTTGAGAGCTGCTTGGAAGCCTGATGGTGTGTGAAGTTAGTGAGCCAAATGGAGTTGTTCTCAAACAAGAACCACTTGGCTGATCCTTCTTCAATATGCCCTTCACCAACATGCAGTGTTTCCTTGATTGAATTAGCTCTCACACCAATATTTGCGTCTAGAGCCTTTGCATTGAGAGCTATCTGAAAATGGCTGTGGCGCTGAAGTTGCTTGTGAATGTCGAGTTGGTGGCATGTGAAACCCGCAAGTGGAGCATTCGTTTATGTGGGATGCTAACCAAGCTTCATTTCAGTCCTAGGCACTCAAAGGGCACTAAGCATAGAGTGTGAAAACTGAGTTTCCTTGAGAGCTGCTTGGAAGCCTGATGGTGTGTGAAGTTAGTGAGCCAAATGGAGTTGTTCTCCCACAAGAACCACTCGACTGATCCTTCTTCAATATGCCCTTCACCAACATGCAGTGTTTCCTTGATTGAATTAGCTCTCACACCAATATTTGCATCTAGAGCCTTTGCATTGAGGGCTATCTGAAAACGGCTGTGGCGCTGAAGTTGCCTGTGAATGTGGAGTTGGTGGCATGTGAAACCCGCATGTGGAGCATTCGTTTGTGTGGGATGCTCTACCAGGTTCATACCTAGATAATGCACTCAAAGGGCACTAAGCATAGAGTGTGAAAACTGAGTTTCCTTGAGAGCTGCTTGGAAGCCTGATGGTGTGTGAAGTTAGTGAGCGAAATGGAGTTGTTCTCCCACAAGAACCACTCGGCTGATCCTTCTTCAATATGCCCTTCACCAACATGCAGTGTTTCCTTGATTGAATTAGCTCTCACACCAATATTTGTGTCTAGAGCCTTTGCATTGAGGGCTATCTGAAAACGGCTGTGGCGCTGAAGTTGCCTGTGAATGTGGAGTTGGTGGCATGTGAAACCCGCATGTGGAGCATTCGTTTGTGTGGGATGCTCACCAAGCTTCATTTCAGTCCTAGGCACACAAAGAGCACTAAGCATAGAGTGTGAAAACTGAGTTTCCTTGAGAGCTGCTTGGAAGCCTGATGGTGTGTGAAGTTAGTGAGCCAAATGGAGTTGTTCTCCCACAAAAAACCACTCGGCTGATCCTTCTTCAATATGCCCTTCACCAACATGCATTGTTTCCTTGATTGAATTAGCTCTCACACCAATATTTGTGTCTAGAGCCTTTGCATTGAGGGCTATCTGAAAACGGCTGTGGCGCTGAAGTTGCCTGTGAATGTGGAGTTGGTGGCATGTGAAACCCGCATGTGGAGCATTCGTTTGTGTGGGATGCTCACCAAGCTTCATTTCAGTCCTAGGCACTCAAAGGGCACTAAGCATAGAGTGTGAAAACTGAGTTTCCTTGAGAGCTGCTTGGAAGCCTGATGGTGTGTGAAGTTAGTGAGCCAAATGAAGTTGTTCTCCCACAAGAACCACTCGGTTGATCCTTCTTCAATATGCCCTTCACCAACATGCAGTGTTTCCTTGATTGAATTAGATCTCACACCAATATTTGCGTCTAGAGCCTTTGCATTGAGGGCTATCTGAAAACGGCTGTGACGCTGAAGTTCCGTGAGAATGTGGAGTTGGTGGCATGTGAAATCCGCATGTGGAGCATTCGTTTGTGTGGGATGCTCTACCAGGTTCATTCCTAGATAATGCACTCAAAGGGCACTAAGCATAGAGTGTGAAAACTGAGTTTCCTTGAGAGCTGCTTGGAAGCCTGATGGTGTGTGAAGTTAGTGAGCCAAATAGAGTTGTTCTCCCACAAGAACCACTCGGCTGATCCTTCTTCAATATGCCCTTCACCAACATGCAGTGTTTCCTTGATTGAATTAGCTCTCACACCAATATTTGCGTCTAGAGCCTTTGCATTGAGGGCTATCTGAAAACGGCTGTGGCGCTGAAGTTGCCTGTGAATGTGGAGTTGGTGGCATGTGAAACCCGCATGTGGAGCATTCGTTTGTGTGGGATGCTAACCAAGATTCATTTCAGTCCTAGGTACTCAAAGGGCACTAAGCATAGAGTGTGAAAACTGAGTTTCCATGAGAGCTGCTTGGAAGCCTGATGGTGTGTGAAGTTAGTGAGCCAAATGGAGTTGTTTTCCCACAAGAACCACTCGGCTGATCCTTCTTCAATATGCCCTTCACCAACATGCAGTGTTTCCTTGATTGAATTAGCTCTCACACCAATATTGGCGTCTAGAGCCTTTGCATTGAGGGCTATCTGAAAACGGCTGTGGCGCTGAAGTTGCCTGTGAATGTGGAGTTGGTGGCATGTGAAACCCGCATGTGGAGCATTCGTTTGTGTGGGGTGCTCTACCAGGTTCATTCCTAGATAATGCACTCAAAGGGCACTAAGCTTAGAGTGTGAAAACTGAGATTCCTTGAGAGCTGCTTGGAAGCCTGATGGTGTGTGAAGTTAGTGAGCCAAATGGAGTTGTTCTCCCACAAGAACCACTCGGCTGATCCTTCTTCAATATGCGCTTCACCAACATGCAGTGTTTCCTTGAATGAGTTAGCTCTCACACCAATATTTGCGTCTAGAGCCTTTGCATTGAGGGCTATCTGAAAACGGCTGTGGCGCTGAAGTTGCCTGTGAATGTGGAGTTGGTGGCATGTGAAACCCGCATGTGCAGCATTCGTTTGTGTGGGATGCTCTCCAAGCTTCATTTCAGTCCTAGGTACTCAAAGGGCACAAAGCATAGAGTGTGAAAACTGAGTTTCCTTGAGAGCTGCTTGGAAGCCTGATGGTGTGTGAAGTTAGTGAGCCAAATGGAGTTGTTCTCCCACAAGAACCACTCGACTGATCCTTCTTCAATATGCCCTTCACCAACATGCAGTGTTTCCTTGATTGAATTAGCTCTCACACCAATATTTGTGTCTAGAGCCTTTGCATTGAGGGCTATCTGAAAACGGCTGTGGCGCTGAAGTTGCCTGTGAATGTGGAGTTGGTGGCATGTGAAACCCGCATGTGGAGCATTCGTTTGTGTGGGATGCTCTACCAGGTTCATACCTAGATAATGCACTCAAAGGGCACTAAGCATAGAGTGTGAAAACTGAGTTTCCTTGAGAGCTGCTTGGAAGCCTGATGGTGTGTGAAGTTAGTGAGCGAAATGGAGTTGTTCTCCCACAAGAACCACTCGGCTGATCCTTCTTCAATATGCCCTTCACCAACATGCAGTGTTTCCTTGATTGAATTAGCTCTCACACCAATATTTGTGTCTAGAGCCTTTGCATTGAGGGCTATCTGAAAACGGCTGTGGCGCTGAAGTTGCCTGTGAATGTGGAGTTGGTGGCATGTGAAACCCGCATGTGGAGCATTCGTTTGTGTGGGATGCTCACCAAGCTTCATTTCAGTCCTAGGCACACAAAGAGTACTAAGCATAGAGTGTGAAAACTGAGTTTCCTTGAGAGCTGCTTGGAAGCCTGATGGTGTGTGAAGTTAGTGAGCCAAATGGAGTTGTTCTCCCACAAAAAACCACTCGGCTGATCCTTCTTCAATATGCCCTTCACCAACATGCATTGTTTCCTTGATTGAATTAGCTCTCACACCAATATTTGTGTCTAGAGCCTTTGCATTGAGGGCTATCTGAAAACGGCTGTGGCGCTGAAGTTGCCTGTGAATGTGGAGTTGGTGGCATGTGAAACCCGCATGTGGAGCATTCGTTTGTGTGGGATGCTCACCAAGCTTCATTTCAGTCCTAGGCACTCAAAGGGCACTAAGCATAGAGTGTGAAAACTGAGTTTCCTTGAGAGCTGCTTGGAAGCCTGATGGTGTGTGAAGTTAGTGAGCCAAATGAAGTTGTTCTCCCACAAGAACCACTCGGTTGATCCTTCTTCAATATGCCCTTCACCAACATGCAGTGTTTCCTTGATTGAATTAGATCTCACACCAATATTTGCGTCTAGAGCCTTTGCATTGAGGGCTATCTGAAAACGGCTGTGACGCTGAAGTTCCGTGAGAATGTGGAGTTGGTGGCATGTGAAATCCGCATGTGGAGCATTCGTTTGTGTGGGATGCTCTACCAGGTTCATTCCTAGATAATGCACTCAAAGGGCACTAAGCATAGAGTGTGAAAACTGAGTTTCCTTGAGAGCTGCTTGGAAGCCTGATGGTGTGTGAAGTTAGTGAGCCAAATAGAGTTGTTCTCCCACAAGAACCACTCGGCTGATCCTTCTTCAATATGCCCTTCACCAACATGCAGTGTTTCCTTGATTGAATTAGCTCTCACACCAATATTTGCGTCTAGAGCCTTTGCATTGAGGGCTATCTGAAAACGGCTGTGGCGCTGAAGTTGCCTGTGAATGTGGAGTTGGTGGCATGTGAAACCCGCATGTGGAGCATTCGTTTGTGTGGGATGCTAACCAAGATTCATTTCAGTCCTAGGTACTCAAAGGGCACTAAGCATAGAGTGTGAAAACTGAGTTTCCATGAGAGCTGCTTGGAAGCCTGATGGTGTGTGAAGTTAGTGAGCCAAATGGAGTTGTTTTCCCACAAGAACCACTCGGCTGATCCTTCTTCAATATGCCCTTCACCAACATGCAGTGTTTCCTTGATTGAATTAGCTCTCACACCAATATTGGCGTCTAGAGCCTTTGCATTGAGGGCTATCTGAAAACGGCTGTGGCGCTGAAGTTGCCTGTGAATGTGGAGTTGGTGGCATGTGAAACCCGCATGTGGAGCATTCGTTTGTGTGGGGTGCTCTACCAGGTTCATTCCTAGATAATGCACTCAAAGGGCACTAAGCTTAGAGTGTGAAAACTGAGTTTCCTTGAGAGCTGCTTGGAAGCCTGATGGTGTGTGAAGTTAGTGAGCCAAATGGAGTTGTTCTCCCACAAGAACCACTCGGCTGATCCTTCTTCAATATGCGCTTCACCAACATGCAGTGTTTCCTTGAATGAGTTAGCTCTCACACCAATATTTGCGTCTAGAGCCTTTGCATTGAGGGCTATCTGAAAACGGCTGTGGCGCTGAAGTTGCCTGTGAATGTGGAGTTGGTGGCATGTGAAACCCGCATGTGCAGCATTCGTTTGTGTGGGATGCTCTCCAAGCTTCATTTCAGTCCTAGGTACTCAAAGGGCACAAAGCATAGAGTGTGAAAACTGAGTTTCCTTGAGAGCTGCTTGGAAGCCTGATGGTGTGTGAAGTTAGTGAGCCAAATGGAGTTGTTCTCCCACAAGAACCACTCGACTGATCCTTCTTCAATATGCCCTTCACCAACATGCAGTGTTTCCTTGATTGAATTAGCTCTCACACCAATATTGGCGTCTAGAGCCTTTGCATTGAGGGCTATCTGAAAACGGCTGTGGCGCTGAAGTTGCCTGTGAATGTGGAGTTGGTGGCATGTGAAACCCGCATGTGGAGCATTCGTTTGTGTGGGGTGCTCTACCAGGTTCATTCCTAGATAATGCACTCAAAGGGCACTAAGCTTAGAGTGTGAAAACTGAGTTTCCTTGAGAGCTGCTTGGAAGCCTGATGGTGTGTGAAGTTAGTGAGCCAAATGGAGTTGTTCTCCCACAAGAACCACTCGGCTGATCCTTCTTCAATATGCGCTTCACCAACATGCAGTGTTTCCTTGAATGAGTTAGCTCTCACACCAATATTTGCGTCTAGAGCCTTTGCATTGAGGGCTATCTGAAAACGGCTGTGGCGCTGAAGTTGCCTGTGAATGTGGAGTTGGTGGCATGTGAAACCCGCATGTGCAGCATTCGTTTGTGTGGGATGCTCTCCAAGCTTCATTTCAGTCCTAGGTACTCAAAGGGCACAAAGCATAGAGTGTGAAAACTGAGTTTCCTTGAGAGCTGCTTGGAAGCCTGATGGTGTGTGAAGTTAGTGAGCCAAATGGAGTTGTTCTCCCACAAGAACCACTCGACTGATCCTTCTTCAATATGCCCTTCACCAACATGCAGTGTTTCCTTGATTGAATTAGCTCTCACACCAATATTTGCGTCTAGAGCCTTTGCATTGAGGGCCATCTGAAAACGCCTGTGGCGCTGAAGTTGCCTGTGAATGTGGAGTTGGTGGCATGTGAAACCCGCATGTGGAGCATTCGTTTGTGTGGGATGCTCTACCAGGTTCATTCCTAGATAATGCACTCAAAGGGCACTAAGCATAGAGTGTGAAAACTGAGTTTCCTTGAGAGCTGCTTGGAAGCCTGATGGTGTGTGAAGTTAGTGAGCCAAATGGAGTTGTTCTCCCACAAGAACCACTCGGCTGATCCTTCTTCAATATGCCCTTCACCAACATGCAGTGTTTCCTTGATTGAATTAGCTCTCACACCAATATTTGCGTCTAGAGCCTTTGCATTGAGGGCTATCTGAAAACGGCTGTGGCGCTGAAGTTGCCTGTGAATGTGGAGTTGGTGGCATGTGAAACCCGCATGTGGGGCATTCGTTTGTGTGGGATGCTCTACAAGGTTCATTCCTAGATAATGCACTCAAAGGGCACTAAGCATAGAGTGTGAAAACTGAGTTTCCTTGAGAGCTGCTTGGAAGCCTGATGGTGTGTGAAGTTAGTGAGCCAAATGGAGTTGTTCTCCCACAAGAACCACTCGGCTGATCCTTCTTCAATATGCCCTTCACCAACATGCAGTGTTTCCTTGATTGAATTAGCTCTCACACCAATATTTGCGTCTAGAGCCTTTGCATTGAGGGCTATCTGAAAATGGCTGTGGCGCTGAAGTTGCCTGTCAATGTGGAGTTGGTGGCATGTGAAACCCGCATGTGGAGCATTCGTTTGTGTGGGATGCTCTCCAAGCTTCATTTCAGTCTTAGGCACTCAAAGAGCACTAAGCATAGAGTGTGAAAACTGAGTTTCCTTGATAGCTGCTTGGAAGCCTGATGGTGTGTGAAGTTAGTGAGCCAAATGGAGTTGTTCTCCCACAAGAACCACTCGGCTGATCCTTCTTCAATATGCCCTTCACCAACATGCAGTGTTTCCTTGATTGAATTAGCTCTCACACCAATATTGGCGTCTAGAGCCTTTGCATTGAGGGCTGTCTGAAAACGGCTGTGGCGCTGAAGTTGCCTGTCAATGTGGAGTTGGTGTCATGTGAAACCCGCATGTGGAGCATTCGTTTGTGTGGGATGCTCTCCAAGCTTCATTTCAGTCCTAGGCACTCAAAGGGCACTAAGCATAGAGTGTGAAAACTGAGTTTCCTTGAGAGCTGCTTGGAAACCTGATGGTGTGTGAAGTTAGTGAGCCAAATGGAGTTGTTCTCCCACAAGAACCACTCGGCTGATCCTTCTTCAATATGCCCTTCACCAACATGCAGTGTTTCCTTGATTGAATTAGCTCTCACACCAATATTTGCGTCTAGAGCCTTTGCATTGAGGGCTATCTGAAAACGGCTGTGGCGCTGAAGTTGCCTGTCAATGTGGAGTTGGTGTCATGTGAAACCCGCATGTGGAGCATTCGTTTATGTGGGATGCTCACCAAGCTTCATTTCACCTAGGCACTCAAAGGGCACTAAGCATAGAGTGTGAAAACTGAGTTTCCTTGAGAGCTGCTTGGAAGCCTGATGGTGTGTGAAGTTAGTGAGCCAAATGGAGTTGTTCTCCCACAAGAACCACTCGGCTGATCCTTCTTCAATATGCGCTTCACCAACATGCAGTGTTTCCTTGATTGAATTAGCTCTCACACCAATATTTGCGTCTAGAGCCTTTGCATTGAGGGCTATCTGAAAACGGCTGTGGCGCTGAAGTTGCCTGTGAATGTGGAGTTGGTGGCATGTGAAACCCGCATGTGGAGCAATCGTTTGTGTGGGATGCTCTACCAGGTTCATTCCTAGATAATGCACTCAAAGGGCACTAAGCATAGAGTGTGAAAACTGAGTTTCCTTGAGAGCTGCTTGGAAGCCTGATGGTGTGTGAAGTTAGTGAGCCAAATGAAGTTGTTCTCCCACAAGAACCACTTGACTGATCCTTCTTCAATATGCCCCTCACCAACATGCAGTGTTTCCTTGATTGAATTAGCTCTCACACCAATATTTGCGTCTAGAGCCTTTGCATTGAGGGCTATCTGAAAACGGCTGTGGCGCTGAAGTTGCCTGTGAATGTGGAGTTGGTGTCATGTGAAACCCGCATGTGAAGCATTCGTTTATGTGGGATGCTCTCCAAGCTTCATTTCAGTCCTAGGCATTCAAAGGGCACTAAGCATAGAGTGTGAAACCTGAGTTTCCTTGAGAGCTGCTTCGAAGTCTGATGGTGTGTGAAGTTAGTGAGCCAAATGAAGTTGTTCTCCCACAAGAACCACTCGACTGATCCTTCTTCAATATGCCCCTCACCAACATGCAGTGTTTCCTTGATTGAATTAGCTCTCACACCAATATTTGCGTCTAGAGCCTTTGCATTGAGGGCTATCTGAAAACGGCTGTGGCGCTGAAGTTGCCTGTGAATGTGGAGTTCGTTTCATGTGAAACCCGCATGTGGAGCATTCGTTTGTGTGGGATGCTCACCAAACTTCATTTCATTCCTAGGCACTCAAAGGGCACTAAGCATAGAGTGTGAAAACTGAGTTTCCTTGAGAGCTGCTTGGAAGCCTGATGGTGTGTGAAGTTAGTGAGCCAAATGGAGTTGTTCTCCCACAAGAACCACTCGGCTGATCCTTCTTCAATATGCCCTTCACCAACATGCAGTGTTTCCTTGATTAAATTAGCTCTCACACCAATATTTGCGTCTAGAGCCTTTGCATTGAGGGCTATCTGAAAACGGCTGTGGCGCTGAAGTTGCCTGTGAATGTGGAGTTGGTGGCATGTGAAACCCGCATGTGGAGCATTCGTTTGTGTGCGATGCTCACCAAGCTTCATTTCAGTCTTAGGCACACAAAGAGCACTAAGCATAGAGTGTGAAAACTGAGTTTCCTTGAGAGCTGCTTGGAAGCCTGATGGTGTGTGAAGTTAGTGAGCCAAATGGAGTTGTTCTCCCACAAGAACCACTCGGCTGATCCTTCTTCAATATGCCCTTCACCAACATGCAGTGTTTCCTTGATTGAATTAGCTCTCACACCAATATTTGCGTCTAGAGCCTTTGCATTGAGGGCTATCTGAAAACGGCTGTGGCGCTGAAGTTGCCTGTGAATGTGGAGTTGGTGGCATGTGAAACCCGCATGTGGAGCATTCGTTTGTGTGGGATGCTCTACCAGGTTCATTCCTAGATAATGCACTCAAAGGGCACTAAGCATAGAGTGTGAAAACTGAGTTTCCTTGAGAGCTGCTTGGAAGCCTGATGGTGTGTGAAGTTAGTGAGCCAAATGGAGTTGTTCTCCCACAAGAACCACTCGGCTGATCCTTCTTCAATATGTCCTTCACCAACATGCAGTGTTTCCTTGATTGAATTAGCTCTCACACCAATATTTGCGTCTAGAGCCTTTGCATTGAGGGCTATCTGAAAACGGCTGTGGCGCTGAAGTTGCCTGTGAATGTGGAGTTGGTGGCATGTGAAACCCGCATGTGGAGCATTCGTTTGTGTGGGATGCTCTACAAGGTTCATTCCTAGATAATGCACTCAAAGGGCACTAAGCATAGAGTGTGAAAACTGAGTTTCCTTGAGAGCTGCTTGGAAGCCTGATGGTGTGTGAAGTTAGTGAGCCAAATGGAGTTGTTCTCCCACAAGAACCACTCGGCTGATCCTTCTTCAATATGCCCTTCACCAACATGCAGTGTTTCCTTGATTGAATTAGCTCTCACACCAATATTTGCGTCTAGAGCCTTTGCATTGAGGGCTATCTGAAAACGGCTGTGGCGCTGAAGTTGCCTGTGAATGTGGAGTTGGTGGCATGTGAAACCCGCATGTGGAGCATTCGTTTGTGTGGGATGCTCTCCAAGCTTCATTTCAGTCCTAGGCACTCAAAGGGCACTAAGCATAGAGTGTGAAAACTGAGTTTCCTTGAGAGCTGCTTGGAAGCCTGATGGTGTGTGAAGTTAGTGAGCCAAATGGAGTTGTTCTCCCACAAGAACCACTCGGCTGATCCTTCTTCAATATGCGCTTCACCAACATGCAGTGTTTCCTTGATTGAATTAGCTCTCACACCAATATTTGCGTCTAGAGCCTTTGCATTGAGGGCTATCTGAAAACGGCTGTGGCGCTGAAGTTGCCTGTGAATGTGGAGTTGGTGGCATGTGAAACCCGCATGTGGAGCAATCGTTTGTGTGGGATGCTCTACCAGGTTCATTCCTAGATAATGCACTCAAAGGGCACTAAGCATAGAGTGTGAAAACTGAGTTTCCTTGAGAGCTGCTTGGAAGCCTGATGGTGTGTGAAGTTAGTGAGCCAAATGAAGTTGTTCTCCCACAAGAACCACTTGACTGATCCTTCTTCAATATGCCCCTCACCAACATGCAGTGTTTCCTTGATTGAATTAGCTCTCACACCAATATTTGCGTCTAGAGCCTTTGCATTGAGGGCTATCTGAAAACGGCTGTGGCGCTGAAGTTGCCTGTGAATGTGGAGTTGGTGTCATGTGAAACCCGCATGTGGAGCATTCGTTTATGTGGGATGCTCTCCAAGCTTCATTTCAGTCCTAGCCATACAAAGGGCACTAAGCATAGAGTGTGAAAACTGAGTTTCCTTGAGAGCTGCTTGGAAGTCTGATGGTGTGTGAAGTTAGTGAGCCAAATGAAGTTGTTCTCCCACAAGAACCACTCGACTGATCCTTCTTCAATATGCCCTTCACCAACATGCAGTGTTTCCTTGATTGAATTAGCTCTCACACCAATATTTGCGTCTAGAGCCTTTGCATTGAGGGCTATCTGAAAACGGCTGTGGCGCTGAAGTTGCCTGTGAATGTGGAGTTCGTTTCATGTGAAACCCGCATGTGGAGCATTCGTTTATGTGGGATGCTCACCAAACTTCATTTCATTCCTAGGCACTCAAAGGGCACTAAGCATAGAGTGTGAAAACTGAGTTTCCTTGAGAGCTGCTTGGAAGCCTGATGGTGTGTGAAGTTAGTGAGCCAAATGGAGTTGTTCTCCCACAAGAACCACTCGGCTGATCCTTCTTCAATATGCCCTTCACCAACATGCAGTGTTTCCTTGATTGAATTAGCTCTCACACCAATATTTGCATCTAGAGCCTTTGCATTGAGGACTATCTGAAAACGGCTGTGGCGCTGAAGTTGCCTGTGAATGTGGAGTTGGTGGCATGTGAAACCCGCATGTGGAGCATTCGTTTGTGTGGGATGCTCACCAAGCTTCATTTCAGTCCTAGGCACACAAAGAGCACTAAGCATAGAGTGTGAAAACTGAGTTTCCTTGAGAGCTGCTTGGAAGCCTGATGGTGTGTGAAGTTAGTGAGCCAAATGGAGTTGTTCTCCCACAAGAACCACTCAGCTGATCCTTCTTCAATATGCCCTTCAGCAACATGCAGTGTTTCCTTGATTGAATTAGCTCTCACACCAATATTTGCGTCTAGAGCCTTTGCATTGAGGGCTATCTGAATACGGCTGTGGCGCTGAAGTTGCCTGTGAATGTGGAGTTGGTGGCATGTGAAACCCGCATGTGGAGCATTCGTTTGTGTGGGATGCTCTACCAGGTTCATTCCTAGATAATGCACTCAAAGGGCACTAAGCATAGAGTGTGAAAACTGAGTTTCCTTGAGAGCTGCTTGGAAGCCTGATGGTGTGTGAAGTTAGTGAGCCAAATGGAGTTGTTATCCCACAAGAACCACTCTGCTGATCCTTCTTCAATATGCCCTTCACCAACATGCAGTGTTTCCTTGATTGAATTAGCTCTCACACCAATATTTGCGTCTAGAGCCTTTGCATTGAGGGCTATCTGAAAACGGCTGTGGCGCTGAAGTTGCCTGTGAATGTGGAGTTGGTGGCATGTGAAACCCGCATGTGGAGCATTCGTTTGTGTGGGATGCTCTACAAGGTTCATTCCTAGATAATGCACTCAAAGGGCACTAAGCATAGAGTGTGAAAACTGAGTTTCCTTGAGAGCTGCTTGGAAGCCTGATGGTGTGTGAAGTTAGTGAGCCAAATGGAGTTGTTCTCCCACAAGAACCACTCGGCTGATCCTTCTTCAATATGCCCTTCACCAACATGCAGTGTTTCCTTGATTGAATTAGCTCTCACACCAATATTTGCGTCTAGAGCCTTTGCATTGAGGGCTATCTGAAAACGGCTGTGGCGCTGAAGTTGCCTGTGAATGTGGAGTTGGTGGCATGTGAAACCCGCATGTGGAGCATTCGTTTGTGTGGGATGCTCACCAAGCTTCATTTCAGTCCTAGGCACACAAAGAGCACTAAGCATAGAGTGTGAAAACTGAGTTTCCTTGAGAGCTGCTTGGAAGCCTGATGGTGTGTGAAGTTAGTTAGCCAAATGGAGTTGTTCTCCCACAAGAACCACTCGACTGATCCTTCTTCAATATGCCCTTCACCAACATGCAGTGTTTCCTTGATTGAATTAGATCTCACACCAATATTTGCGTCTAGAGCCTTTGCATTGAGGGCTATCTGAAAACGGCTGTGGCGCTGAAGTTGCCTGTGAATGTGGAGTTGGTGGCATGTGAAACCCGCATGTGGAGCATTCGTTTGTGTGGGATGCTCTACAAGGTTCATTCCTAGATAATGCACTCAAAGGGCACTAAGCATAGAGTGTGAAAACTGAGTTTCCTTGAGAGCTGCTTGGAAGCCTGATGGTGTGTGAAGTTAGTGAGCCAAATGGAGTTGTTCTCCCACAAGAACCACTCGGCTGATCCTTCTTCAATATGCCCTTCACCAACATGCAGTGTTTCCTTGATTGAATTAGCTCTCACACCAATATTTGCGTCTAGAGCCTTTGCATTGAGGGCTATCTGAAAACGGCTGTGGCGCTGAAGTTGCCTGTGAATGTGGAGTTGGTGGCATGTGAAACCCGCATGTGGAGCATTCGTTTGTGTGGGATGCTCTCCAAGCTTCATTTCAGTCCTAGGCACTCAAAGGGCACTAAGCATAGAGTGTGAAAACTGAGTTTCCTTGAGAGCTGCTTGGAAGCCTGATGGTGTGTGAAGTTAGTGAGCCAAATGGAGTTGTTCTCCCACAAGAACCACTCGGCTGATCCTTCTTCAATATGCGCTTCACCAACATGCAGTGTTTCCTTGATTGAATTAGCTCTCACACCAATATTTGCGTCTAGAGCCTTTGCATTGAGGGCTATCTGAAAACGGCTGTGGCGCTGAAGTTGCCTGTGAATGTGGAGTTGGTGGCATGTGAAACCCGCATGTGGAGCAATCGTTTGTGTGGGATGCTCTACCAGGTTCATTCCTAGATAATGCACTCAAAGGGCACTAAGCATAGAGTGTGAAAACTGAGTTTCCTTGAGAGCTGCTTGGAAGCCTGATGGTGTGTGAAGTTAGTGAGCCAAATGAAGTTGTTCTCCCACAAGAACCACTTGACTGATCCTTCTTCAATATGCCCCTCACCAACATGCAGTGTTTCCTTGATTGAATTAGCTCTCACACCAATATTTGCGTCTAGAGCCTTTGCATTGAGGGCTATCTGAAAACGGCTGTGGCGCTGAAGTTGCCTGTGAATGTGGAGTTGGTGGCATGTGAAACCCGCATGTGGAGCATTCGTTTATGTGGGATGCTCTCCAAGCTTCATTTCAGTCCTAGCCATACAAAGGGCACTAAGCATAGAGTGTGAAAACTGAGTTTCCTTGAGAGCTGCTTGGAAGTCTGATGGTGTGTGAAGTTAGTGAGCCAAATGAAGTTGTTCTCCCACAAGAACCACTCGACTGATCCTTCTTCAATATGCCCCTCACCAACATGCAGTGTTTCCTTGATTGAATTAGCTCTCACACCAATATTTGCGTCTAGAGCCTTTGCATTGAGGGCTATCTGAAAACGGCTGTGGCGCTGAAGTTGCCTGTGAATGTGGAGTTCGTTTCATGTGAAACCCGCATGTGGAGCATTCGTTTATGTGGGATGCTCACCAAACTTCATTTCATTCCTAGGCACTCAAAGGGCACTAAGCATAGAGTGTGAAAACTGAGTTTCCTTGAGAGCTGCTTGGAAGCCTGATGGTGTGTGAAGTTAGTGAGCCAAATGGAGTTGTTCTCCCACAAGAACCACTCGGCTGATCCTTCTTCAATATGCCCTTCACCAACATGCAGTGTTTCCTTGATTGAATTAGCTCTCACACCAATATTTGCATCTAGAGCCTTTGCATTGAGGGCTATCTGAAAACGGCTGTGGCGCTGAAGTTGCCTGTGAATGTGGAGTTGGTGGCATGTGAAACCCGCATGTGGAGCATTCGTTTGTGTGGGATGCTCACCAAGCTTCATTTCAGTCCTAGGCACACAAAGAGCACTAAGCATAGAGTGTGAAAACTGAGTTTCCTTGAGAGCTGCTTGGAAGCCTGATGGTGTGTGAAGTTAGTGAGCCAAATGGAGTTGTTCTCCCACAAGAACCACTCAGCTGATCCTTCTTCAATATGCCCTTCAGCAACATGCAGTGTTTCCTTGATTGAATTAGCTCTCACACCAATATTTGCGTCTAGAGCCTTTGCATTGAGGGCTATCTGAATACGGCTGTGGCGCTGAAGTTGCCTGTGAATGTGGAGTTGGTGGCATGTGAAACCCGCATGTGGAGCATTCGTTTGTGTGGGATGCTCTACCAGGTTCATTCCTAGATAATGCACTCAAAGGGCACTAAGCATAGAGTGTGAAAACTGAGTTTCCTTGAGAGCTGCTTGGAAGCCTGATGGTGTGTGAAGTTAGTGAGCCAAATGGAGTTGTTATCCCACAAGAACCACTCTGCTGATCCTTCTTCAATATGCCCTTCACCAACATGCAGTGTTTCCTTGATTGAATTAGCTCTCACACCAATATTTGCGTCTAGAGCCTTTGCATTGAGGGCTATCTGAAAACGGCTGTGGCGCTGAAGTTGCCTGTGAATGTGGAGTTGGTGGCATGTGAAACCCGCATGTGGAGCATTCGTTTGTGTGGGATGCTCTACAAGGTTCATTCCTAGATAATGCACTCAAAGGGCACTAAGCATAGAGTGTGAAAACTGAGTTTCCTTGAGAGCTGCTTGGAAGCCTGATGGTGTGTGAAGTTAGTGAGCCAAATGGAGTTGTTCTCCCACAAGAACCACTCGGCTGATCCTTCTTCAATATGCCCTTCACCAACATGCAGTGTTTCCTTGATTGAATTAGCTCTCACACCAATATTTGCGTCTAGAGCCTTTGCATTGAGGGCTATCTGAAAACGGCTGTGGCGCTGAAGTTGCCTGTGAATGTGGAGTTGGTGGCATGTGAAACCCGCATGTGGAGCATTCGTTTGTGTGGGATGCTCACCAAGCTTCATTTCAGTCCTAGGCACACAAAGAGCACTAAGCATAGAGTGTGAAAACTGAGTTTCCTTGAGAGCTGCTTGGAAGCCTGATGGTGTGTGAAGTTAGTTAGCCAAATGGAGTTGTTCTCCCACAAGAACCACTCGACTGATCCTTCTTCAATATGCCCTTCACCAACATGCAGTGTTTCCTTGATTGAATTAGATCTCACACCAATATTTGCGTCTAGAGCCTTTGCATTGAGGGCTATCTGAAAACGGCTGTGGCGCTGAAGTTGCCTGTGAATGTGGAGTTGGTGGCATGTGAAACCCGCATGTGGAGCATTCGTTTGTGTGGGATGCTCTACCAGGTTCATTCCTAGATAATGCACTCAAAGGGCACTAAGCATAGAGTGTGAAAACTGAGTTTCCTTGAGAGCTGCTTGGAAGCCTGATGGTGTGTGAAGTTAGTGAGCCAAATGGAGTTGTTCTCCCACAAGAACCACTCGGCTGATCCTTCTTCAATATGCCCTTCACCAACATGCAGTGTTTCCTGGATTGAATTAGCTCTCACACCAATATTTGCGTCTAGAGCCTTTGCATTGAGGGCTATCTGAAAACGGCTGTGGAGCTGAAGTTGCCTGTGAATGTGGAGTTGGTGGCATGTGAAACCCGCATGTGCAGCATTCGTTCGTGTGGGATGTTCTACCAGGTTCATTCCTAGATAATGCACTCAAAGGGCACTAAGCATAGAGTGTGAAAACTGAGTTTCCTTGAGAGCTGCTTGGAAGCCTGATGGTGTGTGAAGTTAGTGAGCCAAATGGAGTTGTTCTCCCACAAGAACCACTCGGCTGATCCTTCTTCAATATGCCCTTCACCAACATGCAGTGTTTCCTTGATTGAATTAGCTCTCACACCAATATTTGCGTCTAGAGCCTTTGCATTGAGGGCTATCTGAAAACGGCTGTGGCGCTGAAGTTGCCTGTGAATGTGGAGTTGGTGGCATGTGAAACCCGCATGTGGAGCATTCGTTTGTGTGGGATGCTCTACCAGGTTCATTCATAGATAATGCACTCAAAGGGCACTAAGCTTAGTGTGAAAACTGAGTTTCCTTGAGAGCTGCTTGGAAGCCTGATGGTGTGTGAAGTTAGTGAGCCAAATGGAGTTGTTCTCCCACAAAAAACCAATCGGCTGATCCTTCCTCAATATGCCCTTCACCAACATGCAGTGTTTCCATGATTGAATTAGCTCTCACACCAATATTTGCGTCTAGAGCCTTTGCATTGAGGGCTATCTGAAAACGGCTGTGGCGCTGAAGTTGCCTGTGAATGTGGAGTTGGTGGCATGTGAAACCCGCATGTGGAGCATTCGTTTGTGTGGGATGCTAACCAAGTTTCATTTCAGTCCTAGGTACTCAAAGGGCACTAAGCATAGAGTGTGAAAACTGAGTTTCCTTGAGAGCTGCTTGGAATGCTGATGGTGTGTGAAGTTAGTGAGCCAAATGGAGTTGTTCTCCCACAAGAACCACTCGGCTGATCCTTCTTCAATATGCCCTTCACCAACATGCAGTGTTTCCTTGATTGAATTAGCTCTCACACCAATATTTGTGTCTAGAGCCTTTGCATTGAGGGCTATCTGAAAACGGCTGTGGCGCTGAAGTTGCCTGTGAATGTGGAGTTGGTGGCATGTGAAACCCGCATGTGGAGCATTCGTTTGTGTGGGATGCTCACCAAGCTTCATTTCAGTCCTAGGCACACAAAGAGCACTAAGCATAGAGTGTGAAAACTGAGTTTCCTTGAGAGCTGCTTGGAAGCCTGATGGTGTGTGAAGTTAGTTAGCCAAATGGAGTTGTTCTCCCACAAGAACCACTCGACTGATCCTTCTTCAATATGCCCTTCACCAACATGCAGTGTTTCCTTGATTGAATTAGATCTCACACCAATATTTGCGTCTAGAGCCTTTGCATTGAGGGCTATCTGAAAACGGCTGTGGCGCTGAAGTTGCCTGTGAATGTGGAGTTGGTGGCATGTGAAACCCGCATGTGGAGCATTCGTTTGTGTGGGATGCTCTACCAGGTTCATTCCTAGATAATGCACTCAAAGGGCACTAAGCATAGAGTGTGAAAACTGAGTTTCCTTGAGAGCTGCTTGGAAGCCTGATGGTGTGTGAAGTTAGTGAGCCAAATGGAGTTGTTCTCCCACAAGAACCACTCGGCTGATCCTTCTTCAATATGCCCTTCACCAACATGCAGTGTTTCCTGGATTGAATTAGCTCTCACACCAATATTTGCGTCTAGAGCCTTTGCATTGAGGGCTATCTGAAAACGGCTGTGGAGCTGAAGTTGCCTGTGAATGTGGAGTTGGTGGCATGTGAAACCCGCATGTGCAGCATTCGTTCGTGTGGGATGTTCTACCAGGTTCATTCCTAGATAATGCACTCAAAGGGCACTAAGCATAGAGTGTGAAAACTGAGTTTCCTTGAGAGCTGCTTGGAAGCCTGATGGTGTGTGAAGTTAGTGAGCCAAATGGAGTTGTTCTCCCACAAGAACCACTCGGCTGATCCTTCTTCAATATGCCCTTCACCAACATGCAGTGTTTCCTTGATTGAATTAGCTCTCACACCAATATTTGCGTCTAGAGCCTTTGCATTGAGGGCTATCTGAAAACGGCTGTGGCGCTGAAGTTGCCTGTCAATGTGGAGTTGGTGGCATGTGAAACCCGCATGTGGAGCATTCGTTTGTGTGGGATGCTCTACCAGGTTCATTCATAGATAATGCACTCAAAGGGCACTAAGCATAGTGTGAAAACTGAGTTTCCTTGAGAGCTGCTTGGAAGCCTGATGGTGTGTGAAGTTAGTGAGCCAAATGGAGTTGTTCTCCCACAAAAAACCAATCGGCTGATCCTTCCTCAATATGCCCTTCACCAACATGCAGTGTTTCCATGATTGAATTAGCTCTCACACCAATATTTGCGTCTAGAGCCTTTGCATTGAGGGCTATCTGAAAACGGCTGTGGCGCTGAAGTTGCCTGTGAATGTGGAGTTGGTGGCATGTGAAACCCGCATGTGGAGCATTCGTTTGTGTGGGATGCTAACCAAGTTTCATTTCAGTCCTAGGTACTCAAAGGGCACTAAGCATAGAGTGTGAAAACTGAGTTTCCTTGAGAGCTGCTTGGAAGCCTGATGGTGTGTGAAGTTAGTGAGCCAAATGGAGTTGTTCTCCCACAAGAACCACTCGGCTGATCCTTCTTCAATATGCCCTTCACCAACATGCAGTGTTTCCTTGATTGAATTAGCTCTCACACCAATATTTGCATCTAGAGCCTTTGCATTGAGGGCTATCAGAAAACGGCAGTGGCGCTGAAGTTGCCTGTGAATGTGGAGTTGGTGGCATGTGAAACCCGCATGTGGAGCATTCGTTTGTGTGGGATGCTCACCAAGCTTCATTTCAGTCGTAGGCACAAAAAGAGCACTAAGCATAGAGTGTAAAAACTGAGTTTCCTTGAGAGCTGCTTGGTAGCCTGATGGTGTGTGAAGTTAGTGAGCCAAATGGAGTTGTTCTCCCACAAGAACCACTCGACTGATCCTTCTTCAATATGCCCTTCACCAACATGCAGTGTTTCCTTGATTGAATTAGCTCTCACACCAATATTTGCGTCTAGAGCCTTTGCATTGAGGGCTATCTGAAAACGGCTGTGGCGCTGAAGTTGCCTGTGAATGTGGAGTTGGTGGCATGTGAAACCCGCATGTGGAGCATTCGTTTGTGTGGGATGCTCTCCAAGCTTCATTTCAGTCCTAGGCACACAAAGAGTACTAAGCATAGAGTGTGAAAACTGAGTTTCCTTGAGAGCTGCTTGGAAGCCTGATGGTGTGTGAAGTTAGTGAGCCAAATGGAGTTGTTCTCCCACAAGAACCACTCGGCTGATCCTTCTTCAATATGCCCTTCACCAACATGCAGTGTTTCCTTGATTGAATTAGCTCTCACACCAATATTTGAGTCTAGAGCCTTTGCATTGAGGGCTATCTGAAAACGGCAGTGGCGCTGAAGTTGCCTGTCAATGTGGAGTTGGTGGCATGTGAAACCCGCAAGTGGAGCATTCGTTTGTGTGGGATGCTCACCAAGCTTCATTTCAGTCCTAGGCACTCAAAGGGCACTAAGCATAGAGTGTGAAAACTGAGTTTCCTTGAGAGCTGCTTGGAAGCCTGATGGTGTGTGAAGTTAGTGAGCCAAATGAAGTTGTTCTCCCCCAAGAACCACTCGGCTGATCCTTCTTCAATATGCCCTTCACCAACATGCAGTGTTTCCTTGATTGAATTAGCTCTCACACCAATATTTGCGTCTAGAGCCTTTGCATTGAGGGCTATCTGAAAACGGCAGTGGCGCTGAAGTTGCCTGTGAATGTGGAGTTGGTGGCATGTGAAACCCGCATGTGGAGCATTCGTTTGTGTGGGATGCTCACCAAGCTTCATTTCAGTCGTAGGCACACAAAGAGCACTAAGCATAGAGTGTGAAAACTGAGTTTCCTTGAGAGCTGCTTGGAAGTCTGATGGTGTGTGAAGTTAGTGAGCCAAATGGAGTTGTTCTCCCACAAGAACCACTCGGCTGATCCTTCTTCAATATGCCCTTCACCAACATGCAGTGTTTCCTTGATTGAATTAGATCTCACACCAATATTTGCGTCTAGAGCCTTTGCATTGAGGGCTATCTGAAAACGGCTGTGGCGCTGAAGTTGCCTGTGAATGTGGAGTTGGTGGCATGTGAAACCCGCATGTGGAGCATTCGTTTGTCTGGGATACTCTACCAGGTTCATTCCTAGATAGTGCACTCAAAGGGCACTAAGCATAGAGTGTGAAAACAGAGTCCTTGAGAGCTGCTTGGAAGCCTGATGGTGTGTGAAGTTAGTGAGCCAAATGGAGTTGTTCTCCCACAAGAACCACTCGGCTGATCCTTCTTCAATATGCCCTTCACCAACATGCAGTGTTTCCTTGATTGAATTAGCTCTCACACCAATATTTGCGTCTAGAGCCTTTGCATTGAGGGCTATCTGAAAACGGCAGTGGCGCTGAAGTTGCCTGTCAATGTGGAGTTGGTGGCATGTGAAACCCGCAAGTGGAGCATTCATTTATGTGGGATGCTCACCAAGCTTCATTTCAGTCCTAGGTACTCAAAGGGCACTAAGCATAGAGTGTGAAAACTGAGTTTCCTTGAGAGCTGCTTGGAAGCCTGATGGTGTGTGACGTTAGTGAGCCAAATGGAGTTGTTCTCCCACAAGAACCACTCGGCTGATCCTTCTTCAATATGCCCTTCACCAACATGCAGTGTTTCCTTGATTGAATTAGCTCTCACACCAATATTTGTGTCTAGAGCCTTTACATTGAGGGCTATCTGAAAACGGCTGTGGCGCTAATGTTGCCTGTGAATGTGGAGTTGGTGGCATGTGAAACCCGCATGTGGAGCATTCGTTTGTGTGGGATGCTCACCAAGCTTCATTTCCGTCCTAGGCACACAAAGAGCACTAAGAATAGAGTGTGAAAACTGAGTTTCCTTGAGAGCTGCTTGGAAGTCTGATGGTGTGTGAAGTTATGAGCCAAATCCAGTTGTTCTCCCACAAGAACCACTTGGCTGATCCTTCTTCAATATGCCCTTCACCAACATGCAGTGTTTCCTTGATTGAATTAGCTCTCACACCAATATTTGCGTCTAGAGCCTTTGCATTGAGGGCTATCTGAAAACGGCAGTGGCGCTGAAGTTGCCTGTGAATGTGAAGTTGGTGGCATGTGAAACCCGCATGTGGAGCATTCGTTTGTGTGGGATGCTCTACCAGGTTCATTCCTAGATAATGCACTCAAAGGGCACTAAGCATAGAGTGTGAAAACTGAGTTTCCTTGAGAGCTGCTTGGAAGTCTGATGGTGTGTGAAGTTAGTGCGCCAAATGGAGTTGTTCTCCCACAAGAACCACTCGGCTGATCCTTCTTCAATATGCCCTTCACCAACATGCAGTGTTTCCTTGATTGAATTAGCTCTCACACCAATATTTGCGTCTAGAGCCTTTGCATTGAGGGCTATCTGAAAACGGCTGTGGCGCTGAAGTTGCCTGTGAATGTGGAGTTGGTGGCATGTGAAACCCGCATGTGGAGCATTCGTTTCTGTGGGATGCTCACCAAGCTTCATTTCAGTCCTAGGCACTCAAAGGGAACTAAGCATAGAGTGTGAAAACTGAGTTTCCTTGAGAGCTGCTTGGAAGCCTGATGGTGTGTGAAGTTAGTGAGCCAAATGAAGTTGTTCTCCCACAAGAACCACTCGGCTGATCCTTCTTCAATATGCCCTTCAGCAACATGCAGTGTTTCCTTGATTGAATTAGCTCTCACACCAATATTTGCGTCTAGAGCCTTTGCATTGAGGGCTATCTGAAAACGGCTGTGGCGCTGAAGTTCCGTGAGAATGTGGAGTTGGTGGCATGTGAAATCCCCATGTGGAGCATTCGTTTGTGTGGGATGCTCTACCAGGTTCATTCCTAGATAATGCACTCAAAGGGCACTAAGCATAGAGTGTGAAAACTGAGTTTCCTTGAGAGCTGCTTGGAAGCCTGATGGTGTGTGAAGTTAGTGAGCCAAATAGAGTTGTTCTCCCACAAGAACCACTCGGCTGATCCTTCTTCAATATGCCCTTCACCAACATGCAGTGTTTCCTTGATTGAATTAGCTCTCACACCAATATTTGCATCTAGAGCCTTTGCATTGAGGGCTATCTGAAAACGGCTGTGGCGCTGAAGTTGTCTGTGAATGTGGAGTTGGTGGCATGTGAAACCCGCATGTGGAGCATTCGTTTGTGTGGGATGCTAACCAAGATTCATTTCAGTCCTAGGTACTCAAAGGGCACTAAGCATAGAGTGTGAAAACTGAGTTTCCTTGAGAGCTGCTTGGAAGCCTGATGGTGTGTGAAGTTAGTGAGCCAAATGGAGTTGTTCACCCACAAGAACCACTCGGCTGATCCTTCTTCAATATGCCCTTCACCAACATGCAGTGTTTCCTTGATTGAATTAGCTCTCACACCAATATTTGCGTCTAGAGCCTTTGCATTGAGTGCTATCTGAAAACGGCTGTGGCGCTGAAGTTGCCTGTGAATGTGGAGTTGGTGGCATGTGAAACCCGCATGTGGAGCATTCGTTTGTGTGGGATGCTCACCAAGCTTCATTTCAGTCCTAGGCACTCAAAGGGCACTAAGCATAGAGTGTGAAAACTGAGTTTCCTTGAGAGCTGCTTGGAAGCCTGATGGTGTGTGAAGTTAGTGAGCCAAATGGAGTTGTTCTCACACAAGAACCACTCGGCTGATCCTTCTTCAATATGCCCTTCACCAACATGCAGTGTTTCCTTGATTGAATTAGCTCTCACACCAATATTTGCGTCTAGAGCCTTTGCATTGAGGGCTATCTGAAAATGGCTGTGGCGCTAAAGTTTCCTGTGAATGTGGAGTTGGTGGCATGTGAAACCCGCATGTGGAGCATTCGTTTCTGTGGGATGTTCTACCAGGTTCATTCCTAGATAATGCACTCAAAGGGCACTAAGCATAGAGTGTGAAAACTGAGTTTCCTTGAGAGCTCCTTGGAAGCCTGATGGTGTGTGAAGTTAGTGAGCCAAATGGAGTTGTTCTCCCACAAGAACCACTCTGCTGATCCTTCTTCAATATGCCCTTCACCAACATGCAGTGTTTCCTTGATTGAATTAGCTCTCACACCAATATTTGCGTCTAGAGCCTTTGCATTGAGGGCTATCTGAAAACGGCTGTGGCGCTGAAGTTGCCTGTGAATGTGGAGTTGGTGGCATGTGAAACCCGCATGTGGAGCATTCGTTTGTGTGGGATGCTGACCAAGCTTCATTTCAGTCCTAGGCACACAAAAGGCACTAAGCATAGAGTGTGAAAACTGAGTTTCCTTGAGAGCTGCTTGGAAGCCTGATGGTGTGTGAAGTTAGAGAGCCAAATGGAGTTGTTCTCCCACAAGAACCACTCGGCTGATCCTTCTTCAATATGCCCTTCACCAACATGCAGTGTTTCCTTGATTGAATTAGCTCTCACACCAATATTTGCGTCTAGAGCCTTTGCATTGAGGGCTATCTGAAAACGGCTGTGGCGCTGAAGTTGCCTGTGAATGTGGAGTTGGTGGCATGTGAAACCCGCATGTGGAGCATTCGTTTGTGTGGGATACTCTACCAGGTTCATTCCTAGATAGTGCACTCAAAGGGCACTAAGCATAGAGTGTGAAAACAGAGTCCTTGAGAGCTGCTTGGAAGCCTGATGGTGTGTGAAGTTAGTGAGCCAAATGGAGTTGTTCTCCCACAAGAACCACTCGGCTGATCCTTCTTCAATATGCCCTTCACCAACATGCAGTGTTTCCTTGATTGAATTAGCTCTCACACCAATATTTGCGTCTAGAGCCTTGGCATTGAGGGCTATCTGAAAACGGCAGTGGCGCTGAAGTTGCCTGTGAATGTGGAGTTGGTGGCATGTGAAACCCGCAAGTGGAGCATTCATTTATGTGGGATGCTCACCAAGCTTCATTTCAGTCCTAGGTACTCAAAGGGCACTAAGCATAGAGTGTGAAAACTGAGTTTCCTTGAGAGCTCCTTGGAAGCCTGATGGTGTGTGAAGTTAGTGAGCCAAATGGAGTTGTTCTCCCACAAGAACCACTCGGCTGATCCTTCTTCAATATGCCCTTCACCAACATGCAGTGTTTCCTTGATTGAATTAGCTCTCACACCAATATTTGCGTCTAGAGCCTTTGCATTGAGGGCTATCTGAATACGGCTGTGGCGCTGAAGTTGCCTGTGAATGTGGAGTTGGTGGCATGTGAAACCCGCATGTGGAGCATTCGTTTGTGTGGGATGCTCTACCAGGTTCATTCCTAGATAATGCACTCAAAGGGCACTAAGCATAGAGTGTGAAAACTGAGTTTCCTTGAGAGCTGCTTGGAAGCCTGATGGTGTGTGAAGTTAGTGAGCCAAATGGAGTTGTTATCCCACAAGAACCACTCTGCTGATCCTTCTTCAATATGCCCTTCACCAACATGCAGTGTTTCCTTGATTGAATTAGCTCTCACACCAATATTTGCGTCTAGAGCCTTTGCATTGAGGGCTATCTGAAAACGGCTGTGGCGCTGAAGTTGCCTGTGAATGTGGAGTTCGTTTCATGTGAAACCCGCATGTGGAGCATTCGTTTATGTGGGATGCTCACCAAACTTCATTTCATTCCTAGGCACTCAAAGGGCACTAAGCATAGAGTGTGAAAACTGAGTTTCCTTGAGAGCTGCTTGGAAGCCTGATGGTGTGTGAAGTTAGTGAGCCAAATGGAGTTGTTCTCCCACAAGAACCACTCGGCTGATCCTTCTTCAATATGCCCTTCACCAACATGCAGTGTTTCCTTGATTGAATTAGCTCTCACACCAATATTTGCATCTAGAGCCTTTGCATTGAGGGCTATCTGAAAACGGCTGTGGCGCTGAAGTTGCCTGTGAATGTGGAGTTGGTGGCATGTGAAACCCGCATGTGGAGCATTCGTTTGTGTGGGATGCTCACCAAGCTTCATTTCAGTCCTAGGCACACAAAGAGCACTAAGCATAGAGTGTGAAAACTGAGTTTCCTTGAGAGCTGCTTGGAAGCCTGATGGTGTGTGAAGTTAGTGAGCCAAATGGAGTTGTTCTCCCACAAGAACCACTCAGCTGATCCTTCTTCAATATGCCCTTCAGCAACATGCAGTGTTTCCTTGATTGAATTAGCTCTCACACCAATATTTGCGTCTAGAGCCTTTGCATTGAGGGCTATCTGAATACGGCTGTGGCGCTGAAGTTGCCTGTGAATGTGGAGTTGGTGGCATGTGAAACCCGCATGTGGAGCATTCGTTTGTGTGGGATGCTCTACCAGGTTCATTCCTAGATAATGCACTCAAAGGGCACTAAGCATAGAGTGTGAAAACTGAGTTTCCTTGAGAGCTGCTTGGAAGCCTGATGGTGTGTGAAGTTAGTGAGCCAAATGGAGTTGTTATCCCACAAGAACCACTCTGCTGATCCTTCTTCAATATGCCCTTCACCAACATGCAGTGTTTCCTTGATTGAATTAGCTCTCACACCAATATTTGCGTCTAGAGCCTTTGCATTGAGGGCTATCTGAAAACGGCTGTGGCGCTGAAGTTGCCTGTGAATGTGGAGTTGGTGGCATGTGAAACCCGCATGTGGAGCATTCGTTTGTGTGGGATGCTCTACAAGGTTCATTCCTAGATAATGCACTCAAAGGGCACTAAGCATAGAGTGTGAAAACTGAGTTTCCTTGAGAGCTGCTTGGAAGCCTGATGGTGTGTGAAGTTAGTGAGCCAAATGGAGTTGTTCTCCCACAAGAACCACTCGGCTGATCCTTCTTCAATATGCCCTTCACCAACATGCAGTGTTTCCTTGATTGAATTAGCTCTCACACCAATATTTGCGTCTAGAGCCTTTGCATTGAGGGCTATCTGAAAACGGCTGTGGCGCTGAAGTTGCCTGTGAATGTGGAGTTGGTGGCATGTGAAACCCGCATGTGGAGCATTCGTTTGTGTGGGATGCTCACCAAGCTTCATTTCAGTCCTAGGCACACAAAGAGCACTAAGCATAGAGTGTGAAAACTGAGTTTCCTTGAGAGCTGCTTGGAAGCCTGATGGTGTGTGAAGTTAGTTAGCCAAATGGAGTTGTTCTCCCACAAGAACCACTCGACTGATCCTTCTTCAATATGCCCTTCACCAACATGCAGTGTTTCCTTGATTGAATTAGATCTCACACCAATATTTGCGTCTAGAGCCTTTGCATTGAGGGCTATCTGAAAACGGCTGTGGCGCTGAAGTTGCCTGTGAATGTGGAGTTGGTGGCATGTGAAACCCGCATGTGGAGCATTCGTTTGTGTGGGATGCTCTACCAGGTTCATTCCTAGATAATGCACTCAAAGGGCACTAAGCATAGAGTGTGAAAACTGAGTTTCCTTGAGAGCTGCTTGGAAGCCTGATGGTGTGTGAAGTTAGTGAGCCAAATGGAGTTGTTCTCCCACAAGAACCACTCGGCTGATCCTTCTTCAATATGCCCTTCACCAACATGCAGTGTTTCCTGGATTGAATTAGCTCTCACACCAATATTTGCGTCTAGAGCCTTTGCATTGAGGGCTATCTGAAAACGGCTGTGGAGCTGAAGTTGCCTGTGAATGTGGAGTTGGTGGCATGTGAAACCCGCATGTGCAGCATTCGTTCGTGTGGGATGTTCTACCAGGTTCATTCCTAGATAATGCACTCAAAGGGCACTAAGCATAGAGTGTGAAAACTGAGTTTCCTTGAGAGCTGCTTGGAAGCCTGATGGTGTGTGAAGTTAGTGAGCCAAATGGAGTTGTTCTCCCACAAGAACCACTCGGCTGATCCTTCTTCAATATGCCCTTCACCAACATGCAGTGTTTCCTTGATTGAATTAGCTCTCACACCAATATTTGCGTCTAGAGCCTTTGCATTGAGGGCTATCTGAAAACGGCTGTGGCGCTGAAGTTGCCTGTCAATGTGGAGTTGGTGGCATGTGAAACCCGCATGTGGAGCATTCATTTGTGTGGGATGCTCTACCAGGTTCATTCATAGATAATGCACTCAAAGGGCACTAAGCTTAGTGTGAAAACTGAGTTTCCTTGAGAGCTGCTTGGAAGCCTGATGGTGTGTGAAGTTAGTGAGCCAAATGGAGTTGTTCTCCCACAAAAAACCAATCGGCTGATCCTTCCTCAATATGCCCTTCACCAACATGCAGTGTTTCCATGATTGAATTAGCTCTCACACCAATATTTGCGTCTAGAGCCTTTGCATTGAGGGCTATCTGAAAACGGCTGTGGCGCTGAAGTTGCCTGTGAATGTGGAGTTGGTGGCATGTGAAACCCGCATGTGGAGCATTCGTTTGTGTGGGATGCTAACCAAGTTTCATTTCAGTCCTAGGTACTCAAAGGGCACTAAGCATAGAGTGTGAAAACTGAGTTTCCTTGAGAGCTGCTTGGAAGCCTGATGGTGTGTGAAGTTAGTGAGCCAAATGGAGTTGTTCTCCCACAAGAACCACTCGGCTGATCCTTCTTCAATATGCCCTTCACCAACATGCAGTGTTTCCTTGATTGAATTAGCTCTCACACCAATATTTGCGTCTAGAGCCTTTGCATTGAGGGCTATCTGAAAACGGCTGTGGCGCTGAAGTTGCCTGTGAATGTGGAGTTGGTGGCATGTGAAACCCGCATGTGGAGCATTCGTTTGTGTGGGATGCTCACCAAGCTTCATTTCAGTCCTAGGCACACAAAGAGCACTAAGCATAGAGTGTGAAAACTGAGTTTCCTTGAGAGCTGCTTGGAAGCCTGATGGTGTGTGAAGTTAGTTAGCCAAATGGAGTTGTTCTCCCACAAGAACCACTCGACTGATCCTTCTTCAATATGCCCTTCACCAACATGCAGTGTTTCCTTGATTGAATTAGATCTCACACCAATATTTGCGTCTAGAGCCTTTGCATTGAGGGCTATCTGAATACGGCTGTGGCGCTGAAGTTGCCTGTCAATGTGGAGTTGGTGGCATGTGAAACCCGCATGTGGAGCATTCGTTTGTGTGGGATGCTCTACCAGGTTCATTCCTAGATAATGCACTCAAAGGGCACTAAGCATAGAGTGTGAAAACTGAGTTTCCTTGAGAGCTGCTTGGAAGCCTGATGGTGTGTGAAGTTAGTGAGCCAAATGGAGTTGTTATCCCACAAGAACCACTCTGCTGATCCTTCTTCAATATGCCCTTCACCAACATGCAGTGTTTCCTTGATTGAATTAGCTCTCACACCAATATTTGCGTCTAGAGCCTTTGCATTGAGGGCTATCTGAAAACGGCTGTGGCGCTGAAGTTGCCTGTGAATGTGGAGTTGGTGGCATGTGAAACCCGCATGTGGAGCATTCGTTTGTGTGGGATGCTCTACAAGGTTCATTCCTAGATAATGCACTCAAAGGGCACTAAGCATAGAGTGTGAAAACTGAGTTTCCTTGAGAGCTGCTTGGAAGCCTGATGGTGTGTGAAGTTAGTGAGCCAAATGGAGTTGTTCTCCCACAAGAACCACTCGGCTGATCCTTCTTCAATATGCCCTTCACCAACATGCAGTGTTTCCTTGATTGAATTAGCTCTCACACCAATATTTGCGTCTAGAGCCTTTGCATTGAGGGCTATCTGAAAACGGCTGTGGCGCTGAAGTTGCCTGTGAATGTGGAGTTGGTGGCATGTGAAACCCGCATGTGGAGCATTCGTTTGTGTGGGATGCTCACCAAGCTTCATTTCAGTCCTAGGCACACAAAGAGCACTAAGCATAGAGTGTGAAAACTGAGTTTCCTTGAGAGCTGCTTGGAAGCCTGATGGTGTGTGAAGTTAGTTAGCCAAATGGAGTTGTTCTCCCACAAGAACCACTCGACTGATCCTTCTTCAATATGCCCTTCACCAACATGCAGTGTTTCCTTGATTGAATTAGATCTCACACCAATATTTGCGTCTAGAGCCTTTGCATTGAGGGCTATCTGAAAACGGCTGTGGCGCTGAAGTTGCCTGTGAATGTGGAGTTGGTGGCATGTGAAACCCGCATGTGGAGCATTCGTTTGTGTGGGATGCTCTACCAGGTTCATTCCTAGATAATGCACTCAAAGGGCACTAAGCATAGAGTGTGAAAACTGAGTTTCCTTGAGAGCTGCTTGGAAGCCTGATGGTGTGTGAAGTTAGTGAGCCAAATGGAGTTGTTCTCCCACAAGAACCACTCGGCTGATCCTTCTTCAATATGCCCTTCACCAACATGCAGTGTTTCCTGGATTGAATTAGCTCTCACACCAATATTTGCGTCTAGAGCCTTTGCATTGAGGGCTATCTGAAAACGGCTGTGGAGCTGAAGTTGCCTGTGAATGTGGAGTTGGTGGCATGTGAAACCCGCATGTGCAGCATTCGTTCGTGTGGGATGTTCTACCAGGTTCATTCCTAGATAATGCACTCAAAGGGCACTAAGCATAGAGTGTGAAAACTGAGTTTCCTTGAGAGCTGCTTGGAAGCCTGATGGTGTGTGAAGTTAGTGAGCCAAATGGAGTTGTTCTCCCACAAGAACCACTCGGCTGATCCTTCTTCAATATGCCCTTCACCAACATGCAGTGTTTCCTTGATTGAATTAGCTCTCACACCAATATTTGCGTCTAGAGCCTTTGCATTGAGGGCTATCTGAAAACGGCTGTGGCGCTGAAGTTGCCTGTCAATGTGGAGTTGGTGGCATGTGAAACCCGCATGTGGAGCATTCATTTGTGTGGGATGCTCTACCAGGTTCATTCATAGATAATGCACTCAAAGGGCACTAAGCTTAGTGTGAAAACTGAGTTTCCTTGAGAGCTGCTTGGAAGCCTGATGGTGTGTGAAGTTAGTGAGCCAAATGGAGTTGTTCTCCCACAAAAAACCAATCGGCTGATCCTTCCTCAATATGCCCTTCACCAACATGCAGTGTTTCCATGATTGAATTAGCTCTCACACCAATATTTGCGTCTAGAGCCTTTGCATTGAGGGCTATCTGAAAACGGCTGTGGCGCTGAAGTTGCCTGTGAATGTGGAGTTGGTGGCATGTGAAACCCGCATGTGGAGCATTCGTTTGTGTGGGATGCTAACCAAGTTTCATTTCAGTCCTAGGTACTCAAAGGGCACTAAGCATAGAGTGTGAAAACTGAGTTTCCTTGAGAGCTGCTTGGAAGCCTGATGGTGTGTGAAGTTAGTGAGCCAAATGGAGTTGTTCTCCCACAAGAACCACTCGGCTGATCCTTCTTCAATATGCCCTTCACCAACATGCAGTGTTTCCTTGATTGAATTAGCTCTCACACCAATATTTGCGTCTAGAGCCTTTGCATTGAGGGCTATCTGAAAACGGCTGTGGCGCTGAAGTTGCCTGTGAATGTGGAGTTGGTGGCATGTGAAACCCGCATGTGGAGCATTCGTTTGTGTGGGATGCTCACCAAGCTTCATTTCAGTCCTAGGCACACAAAGAGCACTAAGCATAGAGTGTGAAAACTGAGTTTCCTTGAGAGCTGCTTGGAAGCCTGATGGTGTGTGAAGTTAGTTAGCCAAATGGAGTTGTTCTCCCACAAGAACCACTCGACTGATCCTTCTTCAATATGCCCTTCACCAACATGCAGTGTTTCCTTGATTGAATTAGATCTCACACCAATATTTGCGTCTAGAGCCTTTGCATTGAGGGCTATCTGAAAACGGCTGTGGCGCTGAAGTTGCCTGTGAATGTGGAGTTGGTGGCATGTGAAACCCGCATGTGGAGCATTCGTTTGTGTGGGATGCTCTACCAGGTTCATTCCTAGATAATGCACTCAAAGGGCACTAAGCATAGAGTGTGAAAACTGAGTTTCCTTGAGAGCTGCTTGGAAGCCTGATGGTGTGTGAAGTTAGTGAGCCAAATGGAGTTGTTCTCCCACAAGAACCACTCGGCTGATCCTTCTTCAATATGCCCTTCACCAACATGCAGTGTTTCCTGGATTGAATTAGCTCTCACACCAATATTTGCGTCTAGAGCCTTTGCATTGAGGGCTATCTGAAAACGGCTGTGGAGCTGAAGTTGCCTGTGAATGTGGAGTTGGTGGCATGTGAAACCCGCATGTGCAGCATTCGTTCGTGTGGGATGTTCTACCAGGTTCATTCCTAGATAATGCACTCAAAGGGCACTAAGCATAGAGTGTGAAAACTGAGTTTCCTTGAGAGCTGCTTGGAAGCCTGATGGTGTGTGAAGTTAGTGAGCCAAATGGAGTTGTTCTCCCACAAGAACCACTCGGCTGATCCTTCTTCAATATGCCCTTCACCAACATGCAGTGTTTCCTTGATTGAATTAGCTCTCACACCAATATTTGCGTCTAGAGCCTTTGCATTGAGGGCTATCTGAAAACGGCTGTGGCGCTGAAGTTGCCTGTCAATGTGGAGTTGGTGGCATGTGAAACCCGCATGTGGAGCATTCGTTTGTGTGGGATGCTCTACCAGGTTCATTCATAGATAATGCACTCAAAGGGCACTAAGCATAGTGTGAAAACTGAGTTTCCTTGAGAGCTGCTTGGAAGCCTGATGGTGTGTGAAGTTAGTGAGCCAAATGGAGTTGTTCTCCCACAAAAAACCAATCGGCTGATCCTTCCTCAATATGCCCTTCACCAACATGCAGTGTTTCCATGATTGAATTAGCTCTCACACCAATATTTGCGTCTAGAGCCTTTGCATTGAGGGCTATCTGAAAACGGCTGTGGCGCTGAAGTTGCCTGTGAATGTGGAGTTGGTGGCATGTGAAACCCGCATGTGGAGCATTCGTTTGTGTGGGATGCTAACCAAGTTTCATTTCAGTCCTAGGTACTCAAAGGGCACTAAGCATAGAGTGTGAAAACTGAGTTTCCTTGAGAGCTGCTTGGAAGCCTGATGGTGTGTGAAGTTAGTGAGCCAAATGGAGTTGTTCTCCCACAAGAACCACTCGGCTGATCCTTCTTCAATATGCCCTTCACCAACATGCAGTGTTTCCTTGATTGAATTAGCTCTCACACCAATATTTGCATCTAGAGCCTTTGCATTGAGGGCTATCAGAAAACGGCAGTGGCGCTGAAGTTGCCTGTGAATGTGGAGTTGGTGGCATGTGAAACCCGCATGTGGAGCATTCGTTTGTGTGGGATGCTCACCAAGCTTCATTTCAGTCCTAGGCACACAAAGAGCACTAAGCATAGAGTGTGAAAACTGAGTTTCCTTGAGAGCTGCTTGGAAGCCTGATGGTGTGTGAAGTTAGTTAGCCAAATGGAGTTGTTCTCCCACAAGAACCACTCGGCTGATCCTTCTTCAATATGCCCTTCACCAACATGCAGTGTTTCCTTGATTGAATTAGATCTCACACCAATATTTGCGTCTAGAGCCTTTGCATTGAGGGCTATCTGAAAACGGCTGTGGCGCTGAAGTTGCCTGTGAATGTGGAGTTGGTGGCATGTGAAACCCGCATGTGGAGCATTCGTTTGTGTGGGATGCTCTACCAGGTTCATTCCTAGATAATGCACTCAAAGGGCACTAAGCATAGAGTGTGAAAACTGAGTTTCCTTGAGAGCTGCTTGGAAGCCTGATGGTGTGTGAAGTTAGTGAGCCAAATGGAGTTGTTCTCCCACAAGAACCACTCGGCTGATCCTTCTTCAATATGCCCTTCACCAACATGCAGTGTTTCCTGGATTGAATTAGCTCTCACACCAATATTTGCGTCTAGAGCCTTTGCATTGAGGGCTATCTGAAAACGGCTGTGGAGCTGAAGTTGCCTGTGAATGTGGAGTTGGTGGCATGTGAAACCCGCATGTGCAGCATTCGTTCGTGTGGGATGTTCTACCAGGTTCATTCCTAGATAATGCACTCAAAGGGCACTAAGCATAGAGTGTGAAAACTGAGTTTCCTTGAGAGCTGCTTGGAAGCCTGATGGTGTGTGAAGTTAGTGAGCCAAATGGAGTTGTTCTCCCACAAGAACCACTCGGCTGATCCTTCTTCAATATGCCCTTCACCAACATGCAGTGTTTCCTTGATTGAATTAGCTCTCACACCAATATTTGCGTCTAGAGCCTTTGCATTGAGGGCTATCTGAAAACGGCTGTGGCGCTGAAGTTGCCTGTCAATGTGGAGTTGGTGGCATGTGAAACCCGCATGTGGAGCATTCGTTTGTGTGGGATGCTCTACCAGGTTCATTCATAGATAATGCACTCAAAGGGCACTAAGCATAGTGTGAAAACTGAGTTTCCTTGAGAGCTGCTTGGAAGCCTGATGGTGTGTGAAGTTAGTGAGCCAAATGGAGTTGTTCTCCCACAAAAAAACCAATCGGCTGATCCTTCCTCAATATGCCCTTCACCAACATGCAGTGTTTCCATGATTGAATTAGCTCTCACACCAATATTTGCGTCTAGAGCCTTTGCATTGAGGGCTATCTGAAAACGGCTGTGGCGCTGAAGTTGCCTGTGAATGTGGAGTTGGTGGCATGTGAAACCCGCATGTGGAGCATTCGTTTGTGTGGGATGCTAACCAAGTTTCATTTCAGTCCTAGGTACTCAAAGGGCACTAAGCATAGAGTGTGAAAACTGAGTTTCCTTGAGAGCTGCTTGGAAGCCTGATGGTGTGTGAAGTTAGTGAGCCAAATGGAGTTGTTCTCCCACAAGAACCACTCGGCTGATCCTTCTTCAATATGCCCTTCACCAACATGCAGTGTTTCCTTGATTGAATTAGCTCTCACACCAATATTTGCATCTAGAGCCTTTGCATTGAGGGCTATCAGAAAACGGCAGTGGCGCTGAAGTTGCCTGTGAATGTGGAGTTGGTGGCATGTGAAACCCGCATGTGGAGCATTCGTTTGTGTGGGATGCTCACCAAGCTTCATTTCAGTCGTAGGCACAAAAAGAGCACTAAGCATAGAGTGTAAAAACTGAGTTTCCTTGAGAGCTGCTTGGTAGCCTGATGGTGTGTGAAGTTAGTGAGCCAAATGGAGTTGTTCTCCCACAAGAACCACTCGACTGATCCTTCTTCAATATGCCCTTCACCAACATGCAGTGTTTCCTTGATTGAATTAGATCTCACACCAATATTTGCGTCTAGAGCCTTTGCATTGAGGGCTATCTGAAAACGGCTGTGGCGCTGAAGTTGCCTGTGAATGTGGAGTTGGTGGCATGTGAAACCCGCATGTGGAGCATTCGTTTGTGTGGGATGCTCTCCAAGCTTCATTTCAGTCCTAGGCACACAAAGAGTACTAAGCATAGAGTGTGAAAACTGAGTTTCCTTGAGAGCTGCTTGGAAGCCTGATGGTGTGTGAAGTTAGTGAGCCAAATGGAGTTGTTCTCCCACAAGAACCACTCGGCTGATCCTTCTTCAATATGCCCTTCACCAACATGCAGTGTTTCCTTGATTGAATTAGCTCTCACACCAATATTTGAGTCTAGAGCCTTTGCATTGAGGGCTATCTGAAAACGGCAGTGGCGCTGAAGTTGCCTGTCAATGTGGAGTTGGTGGCATGTGAAACCCGCAAGTGGAGCATTCGTTTATGTGGGATGCTCACCAAGCTTCATATCAGTCCTAGGCACTCAAAGGGCACTAAGCATAGAGTGTGAAAACTGAGTTTCCTTGAGAGCTGCTTGGAAGCCTGATGGTGTGTGAAGTTAGTGAGCCAAATGAAGTTGTTCTCCCCCAAGAACCACTCGGCTGATCCTTCTTCAATATGCCCTTCACCAACATGCAGTGTTTCCTTGATTGAATTAGCTCTCACACCAATATTTGCGTCTAGAGCCTTTGCATTGAGGGCTATCTGAAAACGACAGTGGCGCTGAAGTTGCCTGTGAATGTGGAGTTGGTGGCATGTGAAACCCGCATGTGGAGCATTCGTTTGTGTGGGATGCTCACCAAGCTTCATTTCAGTCGTAGGCACACAAAGAGCACTAAGCATAGAGTGTGAAAACTGAGTTTCCTTGAGAGCTGCTTGGAAGTCTGATGGTGTGTGAAGTTAGTGAGCCAAATGGAGTTGTTCTCCCACAAGAACCACTCGGCTGATCCTTCTTCAATATGCCCTTCACCAACATGCAGTGTTTCCTTGATTGAATTAGATCTCACACCAATATTTGCGTCTAGAGCCTTTGCATTGAGGGCTATCTGAAAACGGCTGTGGCGCTGAAGTTGCCTGTGAATGTGGAGTTGGTGGCATGTGAAACCCGCATGTGGAGCATTCGTTTGTGTGGGATACTCTACCAGGTTCATTCCTAGATAGTGCACTCAAAGGGCACTAAGCATAGAGTGTGAAAACAGAGTCCTTGAGAGCTGCTTGGAAGCCTGATGGTGTGTGAAGTTAGTGAGCCAAATGGAGTTGTTCTCCCACAAGAACCACTCGGCTGATCCTTCTTCAATATGCCCTTCACCAACATGCAGTGTTTCCTTGATTGAATTAGCTCTCACACCAATATTTGCGTCTAGAGCCTTTGCATTGAGGGCTATCTGAAAACGGCAGTGGCGCTGAAGTTGCCTGTGAATGTGGAGTTGGTGGCATGTGAAACCCGCAAGTGGAGCATTCATTTATGTGGGATGCTCACCAAGCTTCATTTCAGTCCTAGGTACTCAAAGGGCACTAAGCATAGAGTGTGAAAACTGAGTTTCCTTGAGAGCTGCTTGGAAGCCTGATGGTGTGTGAAGTTAGTGAGCCAAATGGAGTTGTTCTCCCACAAGAACCACTCGGCTGATCCTTCTTCAATATGCCCTTCACCAACATGCAGTGTTTCCTTGATTGAATTAGCTCTCACACCAATATTTGTGTCTAGAGCCTTTACATTGAGGGCTATCTGAAAACGGCTGTGGCGCTAATGTTGCCTGTGAATGTGGAGTTGGTGGCATGTGAAACCCGCATGTGGAGCATTCGTTTGTGTGGGATGCTCTACCAGGTTCATTCCTAGATAATGCACTCAAAGGGCACTAAGCATAGAGTGTGAAAACTGAGTTTCCTTGAGAGCTGCTTGGAAGCCTGATGGTGTGTGAAGTTAGTGAGCCAAATGGAGTTGTTCTCCCACAAGAACCACTCGGCTGATCCTTCTTCAATATGCCCTTCACCAACATGCAGTGTTTCCTTGATTGAATTAGCTCTCACACCAATATTTGCGTCTAGAGCCTTTGCATTGAGGGCTATCTGAAAACGGCTGTGGCGCTGAAGTTACCTGTGAATGTGGAGTTGGTGTCATGTGAAACCCGCATGTGGAGCATTCGTTTGTGTGGGATGCTCTCCAAGCTTCATTTCAGTCCTAGGCACTCAAAGGGCACTAAGCATAGAGTGTGAAAACTGAGTTTCCTTGAGAGCTGCTTGGAAGCCTGATGGTGTGTGAAGTTAGTGAGCCAAATGGAGTTGTTCTCCCACAAGAACCACTCGGCTGATCCTTCTTCAATATGCCCTTCACCAACATGCAGTGTTTCCTTGATTGAATTAGCTCTCACACCAATATTTGCGTCTAGAGCCTTTGCATTGAGGGCTATCTGAAAACGGCAGTGGCGCTGAAGTTGCCTGTGAATGTGGAGTTGGTGGCATGTGAAACCCGCATGTGGAGCATTCGTTTGTGTGGGATGCTCACCAAGCTTCATTTCAGTCCTAGGCACACAAAGAGCACTAAGCATAGAGTGTGAAAACTGAGTTTCCTTGAGAGCTGCTTGGAAGTCTGATGGTGTGTGAAGTTAGTGAGCCAAATCCAGTTGTTCTCCCACAAGAACCACTTGGCTGATCCTTCTTCAATATGCCCTTCACCAACATGCAGTGTTTCCTTGATTGAATTAGCTCTCACACCAATATTTGCGTCTAGAGCCTTTGCATTGAGGGCTATCTGAAAACAGCTGTGGCGCTGAAGTTGCCTGTGAATGTGAAGTTGGTGGCATGTGAAACCCGCATGTGGAGCATTCGTTTGTGTGGGATGCTCTACCAGGTTCATTCCTAGATAATGCACTCAAAGGGCACTAAGCATAGAGTGTGAAAACTGAGTTTCCTTGAGAGCTGCTTGGAAGTCTGATGGTGTGTGAAGTTAGTGCGCCAAATGGAGTTGTTCTCCCACAAGAACCACTCGGCTGATCCTTCTTCAATATGCCCTTCACCAACATGCAGTGTTTCCTTGATTGAATTAGCTCTCACACCAATATTTGCGTCTAGAGCCTTTGCATTGAGGGCTATCTGAAAACGGCTGTGGCGCTGAAGTTGCCTGTGAATGTGGAGTTGGTGGCATGTGAAACCCGCATGTGGAGCATTCGTTTCTGTGGGATGCTCACCAAGCTTCATTTCAGTCCTAGGCACTCAAAGGGAACTAAGCATAGAGTGTGAAAACTGAGTTTCCTTGAGAGCTGCTTGGAAGCCTGATGGTGTGTGAAGTTAGTGAGCCAAATGAAGTTGTTCTCCCACAAGAACCACTCGGCTGATCCTTCTTCAATATGCCCTTCAGCAACATGCAGTGTTTCCTTGATTGAATTAGCTCTCACACCAATATTTGCGTCTAGAGCCTTTGCATTGAGGGCTATCTGAAAATGGCTGTGGCGCTGAAGTTCCGTGAGAATGTGGAGTTGGTGGCATGTGAAATCCCCATGTGGAGCATTCGTTTGTGTGGGATGCTCTACCAGGTTCATTCCTAGATAATGCACTCAAAGGGCACTAAGCATAGAGTGTGAAAACTGAGTTTCCTTGAGAGCTGCTTGGAAGCCTGATGGTGTGTGAAGTTAGTGAGCCAAATGGAGTTGTTCACCCACAAGAACCACTCGGCTGATCCTTCTTCAATATGCCCTTCACCAACATGCAGTGTTTCCTTGATTGAATTAGCTCTCACACCAATATTTGCGTCTAGAGCCTTTGCATTGAGGGCTATCTGAAAACGGCTGTGGAGCTGAAGTTGCCTGTGAATGTGGAGTTGGTGGCATGTGAAACCCGCATGTGGAGCATTCGTTTGTGTGGGATGCTCACCAAGCTTCATTTCAGTCCTAGGCACTCAAAGGGCACTAAGCATAGAGTGTGAAAACTGAGTTTCCTTGAGAGCTGCTTGGAAGCCTGATGGTGTGTGAAGTTAGTGAGCCAAATGGAGTTGTTCTCCCCCAAGAACCACTCGGCTGATCCTTCTTCAATATGCCCTTCACCAACATGCAGTGTTTCCTTGATTGAATTAGCTCTCACACCAATATTTGCGTCTAGAGCCTTTGCATTGAGGGCTATCTGAAAACGGCTGTGGCGCTGAAGTTACCTGTGAATGTGGAGTTGGTGTCATGTGAAACCCGCATGTGGAGCATTCGTTTGTGTGGGATGCTCTCCAAGCTTCATTTCAGTCCTAGGCACTCAAAGGGCACTAAGCATAGAGTGTGAAAACTGAGTTTCCTTGAGAGCTGCTTGGAAGCCTGATGGTGTGTGAAGTTAGTGAGCCAAATGGAGTTGTTCTCCCACAAGAACCACTCGGCTGATCCTTCTTCAATATGCCCTTCACCAACATGCAGTGTTTCCTTGATTGAATTAGCTCTCACACCAATATTTGCGTCTAGAGCCTTTGCATTGAGGGCTATCTGAAAACGGCAGTGGCGCTGAAGTTGCCTGTGAATGTGGAGTTGGTGGCATGTGAAACCCGCATGTGGAGCATTCGTTTGTGTGGGATGCTCACCAAGCTTCATTTCAGTCCTAGGCACACAAAGAGCACTAAGCATAGAGTGTGAAAACTGAGTTTCCTTGAGAGCTGCTTGGAAGTCTGATGGTGTGTGAAGTTATGAGCCAAATCCAGTTGTTCTCCCACAAGAACCACTTGGCTGATCCTTCTTCAATATGCCCTTCACCAACATGCAGTGTTTCCTTGATTGAATTAGCTCTCACACCAATATTTGCGTCTAGAGCCTTTGCATTGAGGGCTATCTGAAAACGGCAGTGGCGCTGAAGTTGCCTGTGAATGTGAAGTTGGTGGCATGTGAAACCCGCATGTGGAGCATTCGTTTGTGTGGGATGCTCTACCAGGTTCATTCCTAGATAATGCACTCAAAGGGCACTAAGCATAGAGTGTGAAAACTGAGTTTCCTTGAGAGCTGCTTGGAAGTCTGATGGTGTGTGAAGTTAGTGCGCCAAATGGAGTTGTTCTCCCACAAGAACCACTCGGCTGATCCTTCTTCAATATGCCCTTCACCAACATGCAGTGTTTCCTTGATTGAATTAGCTCTCACACCAATATTTGCGTCTAGAGCCTTTGCATTGAGGGCTATCTGAAAACGGCTGTGGCGCTGAAGTTGCCTGTGAATGTGGAGTTGGTGGCATGTGAAACCCGCATGTGGAGCATTCGTTTCTGTGGGATGCTCACCAAGCTTCATTTCAGTCCTAGGCACTCAAAGGGAACTAAGCATAGAGTGTGAAAACTGAGTTTCCTTGAGAGCTGCTTGGAAGCCTGATGGTGTGTGAAGTTAGTGAGCCAAATGAAGTTGTTCTCCCACAAGAACCACTCGGCTGATCCTTCTTCAATATGCCCTTCAGCAACATGCAGTGTTTCCTTGATTGAATTAGCTCTCACACCAATATTTGCGTCTAGAGCCTTTGCATTGAGGGCTATCTGAAAACGGCTGTGGCGCTGAAGTTCCGTGAGAATGTGGAGTTGGTGGCATGTGAAATCCCCATGTGGAGCATTCGTTTGTGTGGGATGCTCTACCAGGTTCATTCCTAGATAATGCACTCAAAGGGCACTAAGCATAGAGTGTGAAAACTGAGTTTCCTTGAGAGCTGCTTGGAAGCCTGATGGTGTGTGAAGTTAGTGAGCCAAATAGAGTTGTTCTCCCACAAGAACCACTCGGCTGATCCTTCTTCAATATGCCCTTCACCAACATGCAGTGTTTCCTTGATTGAATTAGCTCTCACACCAATATTTGCATCTAGAGCCTTTGCATTGAGGGCTATCTGAAAACGGCTGTGGCGCTGAAGTTGTCTGTGAATGTGGAGTTGGTGGCATGTGAAACCCGCATGTGGAGCATTCGTTTGTGTGGGATGCTAACCAAGATTCATTTCAGTCCTAGGTACTCAAAGGGCACTAAGCATAGAGTGTGAAAACTGAGTTTCCTTGAGAGCTGCTTGGAAGCCTGATGGTGTGTGAAGTTAGTGAGCCAAATGGAGTTGTTCACCCACAAGAACCACTCGGCTGATCCTTCTTCAATATGCCCTTCACCAACATGCAGTGTTTCCTTGATTGAATTAGCTCTCACACCAATATTTGCGTCTAGAGCCTTTGCATTGAGTGCTATCTGAAAACGGCTGTGGCGCTGAAGTTGCCTGTGAATGTGGAGTTGGTGGCATGTGAAACCCGCATGTGGAGCATTCGTTTGTGTGGGATGCTCACCAAGCTTCATTTCAGTCCTAGGCACTCAAAGGGCACTAAGCATAGAGTGTGAAAACTGAGTTTCCTTGAGAGCTGCTTGGAAGCCTGATGGTGTGTGAAGTTAGTGAGCCAAATGGAGTTGTTCTCCCACAAGAACCACTCGGCTGATCCTTCTTCAATATGCCCTTCACCAACATGCAGTGTTTCCTTGATTGAATTAGCTCTCACACCAATATTTGCGTCTAGAGCCTTTGCATTGAGGGCTATCTGAAAATGGCTGTGGCGCTAAAGTTTCCTGTGAATGTGGAGTTGGTGGCATGTGAAACCCGCATGTGGAGCATTCGTTTCTGTGGGATGTTCTACCAGGTTCATTCCTAGATAATGCACTCAAAGGGCACTAAGCATAGAGTGTGAAAACTGAGTTTCCTTGAGAGCTCCTTGGAAGCCTGATGGTGTGTGAAGTTAGTGAGCCAAATGGAGTTGTTCTCCCACAAGAACCACTCTGCTGATCCTTCTTCAATATGCCCTTCACCAACATGCAGTGTTTCCTTGATTGAATTAGCTCTCACACCAATATTTGCGTCTAGAGCCTTTGCATTGAGGGCTATCTGAAAACGGCTGTGGCGCTGAAGTTGCCTGTGAATGTGGAGTTGGTGGCATGTGAAACCCGCATGTGGAGCATTCGTTTGTGTGGGATGCTCACCAAGCTTCATTTCAGTCCTAGGCACACAAAAGGCACTAAGCATAGAGTGTGAAAACTGAGTTTCCTTGAGAGCTGCTTGGAAGCCTGATGGTGTGTGAAGTTAGAGAGCCAAATGGAGTTGTTCTCCCACAAGAACCACTCGGCTGATCCTTCTTCAATATGCCCTTCACCAACATGCAGTGTTTCCTTGATTGAATTAGCTCTCACACCAATATTTGCGTCTAGAGCCTTTGCATTGAGGGCTATCTGAAAACGGCAGTGGCGCTGAAGTTGCCTGTGAATGTGGAGTTGGTGGCATGTGAAACCCGCATGTGGAGCATTCGTTTGTGTGGGATACTCTACCAGGTTCATTCCTAGATAGTGCACTCAAAGGGCACTAAGCATAGAGTGTGAAAACAGAGTCCTTGAGAGCTGCTTGGAAGCCTGATGGTGTGTGAAGTTAGTGAGCCAAATGGAGTTGTTCTCCCACAAGAACCACTCGGCTGATCCTTCTTCAATATGCCCTTCACCAACATGCAGTGTTTCCTTGATTGAATTAGCTCTCACACCAATATTTGCGTCTAGAGCCTTTGCATTGAGGGCTATCTGAAAACGGCTGTGGCGCTGAAGTTGCCTGTGAATGTGGAGTTGGTGGCATGTGAAACCCGCATGTGGAGCATTCGTTTGTGTGGGATACTCTACCAGGTTCATCCCTAGATAGTGCACTCAAAGGGCGCTAAGCATAGAGTGTGAAAACAGAGTCCTTGAGAGCTGCTTGGAAGCCTGATGGTGTGTGAAGTTAGTGAGCAAAATGGAGTTGTTCTCCCACAAGAACCACTCGGCTGATCCTTCTTCAATATGCCCTTCACCAACATGCAGTGTTTCCTTCATTGAATTAGCTCTCACACCAATATTTGCGTCTAGAGCCTTTGCATTGAGGGCTATCTGAAAACGGCTCTGGAGCTGAAGTTGCCTGTGAATGTGGAGTTGGTGGCATGTGAAACCCGCATGTGCAGCATTCGTTCGTGTGGGATGTTCTACCAGGTTCATTCCTAGATAATGCTCTCAAAGGGCACTAAGCATAGAGTGTGAAAACTGAGTTTCCTTGAGAGCTGCTTGGAAGCCTGATGGTGTGTGAAGTTAGTGAGCCAAATGGAGTTGTTCTCCCACAAGAACCACTCGGCTGATCCTTCTTCAATATGCCCTTCACCAACATGCAGTGTTTCCTTGATTGAATTAGCTCTCACACCAATATTTGCGTCTAGAGCCTTTGCATTGAGGGCTATCTGAAAACAGCTGTGGCGCTGAAGTTGCCTGTGAATGTGGAGTTGGTGGCATGTGAAACCCGCATGTGGAGCATTCGTTTCTGTGGGATGCTCACCAAGCTTCATTTCAGTCCTAGGCACTCAAAGGGAACTAAGCATAGAGTGTGAAAACTGAGTTTCCTTGAGAGCTGCTTGGAAGCCTGATGGTGTGTGAAGTTAGTGAGCCAAATGAAGTTGTTCTCCCACAAGAACCACTCAGCTGATCCTTCTTCAATATGCCCTTCAGCAACATGCAGTGTTTCCTTGATTGAATTAGCTCTCACACCAATATTTGCGTCTAGAGCCTTTGCATTGAGGGCTATCTGAAAACGGCTGTGGCGCTGAAGTTCCGTGAGAATGTGGAGTTGGTGGCATGTGAAATCCGCATGTGGAGCATTCGTTTGTGTGGGATGCTCTACCAGGTTCATTCCTAGATAATGCACTCAAAGGGCACTAAGCATAGAGTGTGAAAACTGAGTTTCCTTGAGAGCTGCTTGGAAGCCTGATGGTGTGTGAAGTTAGTGAGCCAAATGGAGTTGTTCACCCACAAGAACCACTCGGCTGATCCTTCTTCAATATGCCCTTCACCAACATGCAGTGTTTCCTTGATTGAATTAGCTCTCACACCAATATTTGCGTCTAGAGCCTTTGCATTGAGTGCTATCTGAAAACGGCTGTGGCGCTGAAGTTGCCTGTGAATGTGGAGTTGGTGGCATGTGAAACCCGCATGTGGAGCATTCGTTTGTGTCGGATGCTAACCAAGCTTCATTTCAGTCCTAGGCACTCAGAGGGCACTAAGCATAGAGTGTGAAAACTGAGTTTCCTTGAGAGCTGCTTGGAAGCCTGATGGTGTGTGAAGTTAGTGAGCCAAATGGAGTTGTTCTCCCACAAGAACCACTTGGCTGATCCTTCTTCAATATGCCCTTCACCAACATGCAGTGTTTCCTTGATTGAATTAGCTCTCACACCAATATTTGCGTCTAGAGCCTTTGCATTGAGGGCTATCTGAAAACGGCTGTGGCGCTGAAGTTGCCTGTGAATGTGGAGTTGGTGGCATGTGAAACCCGCATGTGGAGCATTCGTTTGTGTGGGATACTCTACCAGGTTCATCCCTAGATAGTGCACTCAAAGGGCGCTAAGCATAGAGTGTGAAAACAGAGTCCTTGAGAGCTGCTTGGAAGCCTGATGGTGTGTGAAGTTAGTGAGCCAAATGGAGTTCTTCTCCCACAAGAACCACTCGGCTGATCCTTCTTCAATATGCCCTTCACCAACATGCAGTGTTTCCTTGATTGAATTAGCTCTCACACCAATATTTGCGTCTAGAGCCTTTGCATTGAGGGCTATCTGAAAACGGCTGTGGCGCTGAAGTTGCCTGTGAATGTGGAGTTGGTGGCATGTGAAACCCGCATGTGGAGCATTCGTTTCTGTGGGATGCTCACCAAGCTTCATTTCAGTCCTAGGCACTCAAAATGAACTAAGCATAGAGTGTGAAAACTGAGTTTCCTTGAGAGCTGCTTGGAAGCCTGATGGTGTGTGAAGTTAGTGAGCCAAATGAAGTTGTTCTCCCACAAGAACCACTCGGCTGATCCTTCTTCAATATGCCCTTCAGCAACATGCAGTGTTTCCTTGATTGAATTAGCTCTCACACCAATATTTGCGTCTAGAGCCTTTGCATTGAGGGCTATCTGAAAACGGCTGTGGCGCTGAAGTTGTCTGTGAATGTGGAGTTGGTGGCATGTGAAACCCGCATGTGGAGCATTCGTTTGTGTGGGATGCTCTACCAGGTTCATTCCTAGATAATGCACTCAAAGGGCACTAAGCATAGAGTGTGAAAACTGAGTTTCCTTGAGAGCTGCTTGGAAGCCTGATGGTGTGTGAAGTTAGTGAGCCAAATAGAGTTGTTCTCCCACAAGAACCACTCGGCTGATCCTTCTTCAATATGCCCTTCACCAACATGCAGTGTTTCCTTGATTGAATTAGCTCTCACACCAATATTTGCGTCTAGAGCCTTTGCATTGAGGGCTATCTGAAAACGGCTGTGGCGCTGAAGTTGCCTGTGAATGTGGAGTTGGTGGCATGTGAAACCCGCATGTGGAGCATTCGTTTGTGTGGGATGCTAACCAAGATTCATTTCAGTCCTAGGTACTCAAAGGGCACTAAGCATAGAGTGTGAAAACTGAGTTTCCTTGAGAGCTGCTTGGAAGCCTGATGGTGTGTGAAGTTAGTGAGCCAAATGGAGTTGTTCACCCACAAGAACCACTCGGCTGATCCTTCTTCAATATGCCCTTCACCAACATGCAGTGTTTCCTTGATTGAATTAGCTCTCACACCAATATTTGCGTCTAGAGCCTTTGCATTGAGTGCTATCTGAAAACGGCTGTGGCGCTGAAGTTGCCTGTGAATGTGGAGTTGGTGGCATGTGAAACCGGCATGTGGAGCATTCGTTTGTGTGGGATGCTAACCAAGCTTCATTTCAGTCCTAGGCACTCAGAGTTCACTAAGCATAGAGTGTGAAAACTGAGTTTCCTTGAGAGCTGCTTGGAAGCCTGATGGTGTGTGAAGTTAGTGAGCCAAATGGAGTTGTTCTCCCACAAGAACCACTCGGCTGATCCTTCTTCAATATGCCCTTCACCAACATGCAGTGTTTCCTTGATTGAATTAGCTCTCACACCAATATTTGCGTCTAGAGCCTTTGCATTGAGGGCTATCTGAAAACGGCAGTGGCGCTGAAGTTGCCTGTGAACGTGGAGTTGGTGGCATGTGAAACCCGCATGTGGAACATTCGTTTGTGTGGGATGCTCTCCAAGCTTCATTTCAGTCCTAGGCACTCAAAGGGCACTAAGCATAGAGTGTGAAAACTGAGTTTCCTTGAGAGCTGCTTGGAAGCCTGATGGTGTGTGAAGTTAGTGAGCCAAATGGAGTTGTTCTCCCACAAGAACCACTCAGCTGATCCTTCTTCAATATGCGCTTCACCAACATGCAGTGTTTCCTTGATTGAATTAGCTCTCACACCAATATTTGTGTCTAGAGCCTTTACATTGAGGGCTATCTGAAAATGGCTGTGGCGCTAATGTTGCCTGTGAATGTGGAGTTGGTGGCATGTGAAACCCGCATGTGGAGCATTCGTTTGTGTGGGATGCTCTACCAGGTTCATTCCTAGATAATGCACTCAAAGGGCACTAAGCATAGAGTGTGAAAACTGAGTTTCCTTGAGAGCTGCTTGGAAGCCTGATGGTGTGTGAAGTTAGTGAGCCAAATGGAGTTGTTCTCCCACAAGAACCACTCGGCTGATCCTTCTTCAATATGCCCTTCACCAACATGCAGTGTTTCCTTGATTGAATTAGCTCTCACACCAATATTTGCGTCTAGAGCCTTTGCATTGAGGGCTATCTGAAAACGGCTGTGGCACTGAAGTTACCTGTGAATGTGGAGTTGGTGTCATGTGAAACCCGCATGTGGAGCATTCGTTTATGTGGGATGCTCTCCAAGCTTCATTTCAGTCCTAGGCACTCAAAGGGCACTAAGCATAGAGTGTGAAAACTGAGTTTCCTTGAGAGCTGCTTGGAAGCCTGATGGTGTGTGAAGTTAGTGAGCCAAATGGAGTTGTTCTCCCACAAGAACCACTCGGCTGATCCTTCTTCAATATGCCCTTCACCAACATGCAGTGTTTCCTTGATTGAATTAGCTCTCACACCAATATTTGCGTCTAGAACCTTTGCATTGAGGGCTATCTGAAAACGGCAGTGGCGCTGAAGTTGCCTGTGAATGTGGAGTTGGTGGCATGTGAAACCCGCATGTGGAGCATTCGTTTGTGTGGGATGCTCACCAAGCTTCATTTCAGTCCTAGGCACACAAAGAGCACTAAGCATAGAGTGTGAAAACTGAGTTTCCTTGAGAGCTGCTTGGAAGCCTGATGGTGTGTGAAGTTAGTGAGCCAAATGGAGTTGTTCTCCCACAAGAACCACTCGGCTGATCCTTCTTCAATATGCCCTTCACCAACATGCAGTGTTTCCTTGATTGAATTAGATCTCACACCAATATTTGCGTCTAGAGCCTTTGCATTGAGGGCTATCTGAAAACGGCTGTGGCGCTGAAGTTGCCTGTGAATGTGGAGTTGGTGGCATGTGAAACCCGCATGTGGAGCATTCGTTTGTGTGGGATGCTCACCAAGCTTCATTTCAGTCCTAGGCACACAAAGAGCACTAAGCATAGAGTGTGAAAACTGAGTTTCCTTGAGAGCTGCTTGGAAGTCTGATGGTGTGTGAAGTTAGTGAGCCAAATCCAGTTGTTTTCTTACAAGAACCACTCGGCTGATCCTTCTTCAATATGCCCTTCAGCAACATGCAGTGTTTCCTTGATTGAATTAGCTCTCACACCAATATTTGCGTCTAGAGCCTTTGCATTGAGGGCTATCTGAAAACGGCTGTGGCGCTGAAGTTGCCTGTCAATGTGGAGTTGGTGTCATGTGAAACCCGCATGTGGAGCATTCTTTTCTGTGGGATGCTCACCAAGCTTCATTTCAGTCCTCGGCACTCAAAGGGAACTAAGCATAGAGTGTGAAACCTGAGTTTCCTTGAGAGCTGCTTGGAAGCCTGATGGTGTGTGAAGTTAGTGAGCCAAATGAAGTTGTTCTCCCACAAGAACCACTCGGCTGATCCTTCTTCAATATGCCCTTCAGCAACATGCAGTGTTTCCTTGATTGAATTAGCTCTCACACCAATATTTGCGTCTAGAGCCTTTGCATTGAGGGCTATCTGAAAACGGCTGTGGCGCTGAAGTTCCGTGAGAATGTGGAGTTGGTGGCATGTGAAATCCGCATGTGGAGCATTCGTTTGTGTGGGATGCTCTACCAGGTTCATTCCTAGATAATGCACTCAAAGGGCACTAAGCATAGAGTGTGAAAACTGAGTTTCCTTGAGAGCTGCTTGGAAGCCTGATGGTGTGTGAAGTTAGTGAGCCAAATAGAGTTGTTCTCCCACAAGAACCACTCGGCTGATCCTTCTTCAATATGCCCTTCACCAACATGCAGTGTTTCCTTGATTGAATTAGCTCTCACACCAATATTTGCGTCTAGAGCCTTTGCATTGAGGGCTATCTGAAAACGGCTGTGGCGCTGAAGTTGCCTGTCAATGTGGAGTTGGTGGCATGTGAAACCCGCATGTGGAGCATTCGTTTGTGTGGGATGCTAACCAAGCTTCATTTCAGTCCTAGGCACTCAGAGTTCACTAAGCATAGAGTGTGAAAACTGAGTTTCCTTGAGAGCTGCTTGGAAGCCTGATGGTGTGTGAAGTTAGTGAGCCAAATGGAGTTGTTCACCCACAAGAACCACTCGGCTGATCCTTCTTCAATATGCCCTTCACCAACATGCAGTGTTTCCTTGATTGAATTAGCTCTCACACCAATATTTGCGTCTAGAGCCTTTGCATTCAGTGCTATCTGAAAACGGCTGTGGCGCTGAAGTTGCCTGTGAATGTGGAGTTGGTGGCATGTGAAATCCGCATGTGGAGCATTCGTTTGTGTGGGATGCTCACCAAGCTTCATTTCAGTCCTAGGCACTCAAAGGGCACTAAGCATAGAGTGTGAAAACTGAGTTTCCTTGAGAGCTGCTTGGAAGCCTGATGGTGTGTGAAGTTAGTGAGCCAAATGGAGTTGTTCTCCCACAAGAACCACTCGGCTGATCCTTCTTCAATATGCCCTTCACCAACATGCAGTGTTTCCTTGATTGAATTAGCTCTCACACCAATATTTGCGTCTAGAGCCTTTGCATTGAGGGCTATCTGAAAACGGCTGTGGAGCTGAAGTTGCCTGTGAATGTGGAGTTGGTGGCATGTGAAACCCGCATGTGCAGCATTCGTTCGTGTGGGATGTTCTACCAGGTTCATTCCTAGATAATGCACTCAAAGGGCACTAAGCATAGAGTGTGAAAACTGAGTTTCCTTGAGAGCTGCTTGGAAGCCTGATGGTGTGTGAAGTTAGTGAGCCAAATGGAGTTGTTCTCCCACAAGAACCACTCGGCTGATCCTTCTTCAATATGCCCTTCACCAACATGCAGTGTTTCCTTGATTGAATTAGCTCTCACACCAATATTTGCGTCTAGAGCCTTTGCATTGAGGGCTATCTGAAAACGGCTGTGGCGCTGAAGTTGCCTGTGAATGTGGAGTTGGTGGCATGTGAAACCCGCATGTGGAGCATTCGTTTCTGTGGGATGCTCACCAAGCTTCATTTCAGTCCTAGGCACTCAAAGGGAACTAAGCATAGAGTGTGAAAACTGAGTTTCCTTGAGAGCTGCTTGGAAGCCTGATGGTGTGTGAAGTTAGTGAGCCAAATGAAGTTGTTCTCCCACAAGAACCACTCGGCTGATCCTTCTTCAATATGCCCTTCAGCAACATGCAGTGTTTCCTTGATTGAATTAGCTCTCACACCAATATTTGCGTCTAGAGCCTTTGCATTGAGGGCTATCTGAAAACGGCTGTGGCGCTGAAGTTCCGTGAGAATGTGGAGTTGGTGGCATGTGAAATCCGCATGTGGAGCATTCGTTTGTGTGGGATGCTCTACCCGGTTCATTCCTAGATAATGCACTCAAAGGGCACTAAGCATAGAGTGTGAAAACTGAGTTTCCTTGAGAGCTGCTTGGAAGCCTGATGGTGTGTGAAGTTAGTGAGCCAAATAGAGTTGTTCTCCCACAAGAACCACTCGGCTGATCCTTCTTCAATATGCCCTTCAGCAACATGCAGTGTTTCCTTGATTGAATTAGCTCTCACACCAATATTTGCGTCTAGAGCCTTTGCATTGAGGGCTATCTGAAAACGGCTGTGGCGCTGAAGTTGCCTGTGAATGTGGAGTTGGTGGCATGTGAAACCCGCATGTGGAGCATTCGTTTGTGTGGGATGCTAACCAAGATTCATTTCAGTCCTAGGTACTCAAAGGGCACTAAGCATAGAGTGTGAAAACTGAGTTTCCTTGAGAGCTGCTTGGAAGCCTGATGGTGTGTGAAGTTAGTGAGCCAAATGGAGTTGTTCACCCACAAGAACCACTCGGCTGATCCTTCTTCAATATGCCCTTCACCAACATGCAGTGTTTCCTTGATTGAATTAGCTCTCACACCAATATTTGCGTCTAGAGCCTTTGCATTGAGTGCTATCTGAAAACGGCTGTGGCGCTGAAGTTGCCTGTGAATGTGGAGTTGGTGGCATGTGAAACCCGCATGTGGAGCATTCGTTTGTGTGGGATGCTAACCAAGCTTCATTTCAGTCCTAGGCACTCAAAGGGCACTAAGCATAGAGTGTGAAAACTGAGTTTCCTTGAGAGCTGCTTGGAAGCCTGATGGTGTGTGAAGTTAGTGAGCCAAATGGAGTTGTTCTCCCACAAGAACCACTTGGCTGATCCTTCTTCAATATGCCCTTCATCAACATGCAGTGTTTCCTTGATTGAATTAGCTCTCACACCAATATTTGCGTCTAGAGCCTTTGCATTGAGGGCTATCTGAAAACGGCTGTGGCGCTGAAGTTGCCTGTGAATGTGGAGTTGGTGGCATGTGAAACCCGCATGTGCAGCATTCGTTTGTGTGGGATACTCTACCAGGTTCATCCCTTGATAGTGCACTCAAAGGGCGCTAAGCATAGAGTGTGAAAACAGAGTCCTTGAGAGCTGCTTGGAAGCCTGATGGTGTGTGAAGTTAGTGAGCCAAATGGAGTTGTTCTCCCACAAGAACCACTCGGCTGATCCTTCTTCAATATGCCCTTCACCAACATGCAGTGTTTCCTTGATTGAATTAGATCTCACACCAATATTTGCGTCTAGAGCCTTTGCATTGAGGGCTATCTGAAAACGGCTGTGGCGCTGAAGTTGCCTGTCAATGTGGAGTTGGTGGCATGTGAAACCCGCATGTGGAACATTCGTTTGTGTGGGATGCTCTCCAAGCTTCATTTCAGTCCTAGGCACTCAAAGGGCACTAAGCATAGAGTGTGAAAACTGAGTTTCCTTGAGAGCTGCTTGGAAGCCTGATGGTGTGTGAAGTTAGTGAGCCAAATGGAGTTGTTCTCCCACAAGAACCACTCGGCTGATCCTTCTTCAATATGCCCTTCACCAACATGCAGTGTTTCCTTGATTGAATTAGCTCTCACACCAATATTTGCGTCTAGAACCTTTCCATTGAGGGCTATCTGAAAACGGCTGTGGCGCTGAAGTTGCCTGTGAATGTGGAGTTGGTGGCATGTGAAACCCGCATGTGGAGCATTCGTTTGTGTGGGATGCTCACCAAGCTTCATTTCAGTCCTAGGCACACAAAGAGCACTAAGCATAGAGTGTGAAAACTGAGTTTCCTTGAGAGCTGCTTGGAAGCCTGATGGTGTGTGAAGTTAGTGAGCCAAATGGAGTTGTTCTCCCACAAGAACCACTCGGCTGATCCTTCTTCAATATGCCCTTCACCAACATGCAGTGTTTCCTTGATTGAATTAGCTCTCACACCAATATTTGCGTCTAGAGCCTTTGCATTGAGGGCTATCTGAAAACGGCTGTGGCGCTGAAGTTGCCTGTGAATGTGGAGTTGGTGGCATGTGAAACCCGCATGTGGAGCATTCGTTTGTGTGGGATACTCTACCAGGTTCATTCCTAGATAGTGCACTCAAAGGGCACTAAGCATAGAGTGTGAAAACAGAGTCCTTGAGAGCTGCTTGGAAGCCTGATGGTGTGTGAAGTTAGTGAGCCAAATGAAGTTGTTCTCCCACAAGAACCACTCGGCTGATCCTTCTTCAATATGCCCTTCACCAACATGCAGTGTTTCCTTGATTGAATTAGCTCTCACACCAATATTTGTGTCTAGAGCCTTTGCATTGAGGGCTATCTGAATACGGCTGTGGCGCTGAAGTTGCCTGTGAATGTGGAGTTGGTGGCATGTGAAACCCGCATGTGGAGCATTCGTTTGTGTGGGATGCTCTACCAGGTTCATTCCTAGATAATGCACTCAAAGGGCACTAAGCATAGAGTGTGAAAACTGAGTTTCCTTGAGAGCTGCTTGGAAGCCTGATGGTGTGTGAAGTTAGTGAGCCAAATGGAGTTGTTCTCCCACAAGAACCACTCGGCTGATCCTTCTTCAATATGCCCTTCACCAACATGCAGTGTTTCCTTGATTGAATTAGCTCTCACACCAACATTTGCGTCTAGAGCCTTTGCATTGAGGGCTATCTGAAAACGGCTGTGGCGCTGAAGTTGCCTGTCAATGTGGAGTTGGTGGCATGTGAAACCCGCATGTGGAACATTCGTTTGTGTGGGATGCTCTCCAAGCTTCATTTCAGTCCTAGGCACTCAAAGGGCACTAAGCATAGAGTGTGAAAACTGAGTTTCCTTGAGAGCTGCTTGGAAGCCTGATGGTGTGTGAAGTTAGTGAGCCAAATGGAGTTGTTCTCCCACAAGAACCACTCGGCTGATCCTTCTTCAATATGCCCTTCACCAACATGCAGTGTTTCCTTGATTGAATTAGCTCTCACACCAATATTTGCGTCTAGAACCTTTCCATTGAGGGCTATCTGAAAACGGCTGTGGCGCTGAAGTTGCCTGTGAATGTGGAGTTGGTGGCATGTGAAACCCGCATGTGGAGCATTCGTTTGTGTGGGATGCTCACCAAGCTTCATTTCAGTCCTAGGCACACAAAGAGCACTAAGCATAGAGTGTGAAAACTGAGTTTCCTTGAGAGCTGCTTGGAAGCCTGATGGTGTGTGAAGTTAGTGAGCCAAATGGAGTTGTTCTCCCACAAGAACCACTCGGCTGATCCTTCTTCAATATGCCCTTCACCAACATGCAGTGTTTCCTTGATTGAATTAGCTCTCACACCAATATTTGCGTCTAGAGCCTTTGCATTGAGGGCTATCTGAAAACGGCTGTGGCGCTGAAGTTGCCTGTGAATGTGGAGTTGGTGGCATGTGAAACCCGCATGTGGAGCATTCGTTTGTGTGGGATACTCTACCAGGTTCATTCCTAGATAGTGCACTCAAAGGGCACTAAGCATAGAGTGTGAAAACAGAGTCCTTGAGAGCTGCTTGGAAGCCTGATGGTGTGTGAAGTTAGTGAGCCAAATGAAGTTGTTCTCCCACAAGAACCACTCGGCTGATCCTTCTTCAATATGCCCTTCACCAACATGCAGTGTTTCCTTGATTGAATTAGCTCTCACACCAATATTTGTGTCTAGAGCCTTTGCATTGAGGGCTATCTGAATACGGCTGTGGCGCTGAAGTTGCCTGTGAATGTGGAGTTGGTGGCATGTGAAACCCGCATGTGGAGCATTCGTTTGTGTGGGATGCTCTACCAGGTTCATTCCTAGATAATGCACTCAAAGGGCACTAAGCATAGAGTGTGAAAACTGAGTTTCCTTGAGAGCTGCTTGGAAGCCTGATGGTGTGTGAAGTTAGTGAGCCAAATGGAGTTGTTCTCCCACAAGAACCACTCGGCTGATCCTTCTTCAATATGCCCTTCACCAACATGCAGTGTTTCCTTGATTGAATTAGCTCTCACACCAACATTTGCGTCTAGAGCCTTTGCATTGAGGGCTATCTGAAAACGGCTGTGGCGCTGAAGTTGCCTGTGAATGTGGAGTTGGTGCCATGTGAAACCCGCATGTGGAGCATTCGTTTATGTGGGATGCTCACCAAGCTTCATTTCAGTCCCAGGCACTCAAAGGGCACTAAGCATAGAGTGTGAAAACTGAGTTTCCTTGAGAGCTGCTTGGAAGCCTGATGGTGTGTGAAGTTAGTGAGCCAAATGGAGTTGTTCTCCCACAACAAACCACTCGGGGGATCCTTCTTCAATATGCCCTTCACCAACATGCAGTGTTTCCTTGATTGAATTAGCTCTCACACCAATATTTGCGTCTAGAGCCTTTGCATTGAGGGCTATCTGAAAACGGTTGTGGCGCTGAAGTTGCCTGTGAATGTGGAGTTGGTGGCATGTGAAACCCGCATGTGGAGCATTCGTTTGTGTGGGATGCTCTACCAGGTTCATTCCTAGATAATGCACTCAAAGGGCACTAAGCATAGAGTGTGAAAACTGAGTTTCCTTGAGAGCTGCTTGGAAGCCTGATGGTGTGTGAAGTTAGTGAGCCAAATGGAGTTGTTCTCCCACAAGAACCACTCGGCTGATCCTTCTTCAATATGCCCTTCACCAACATGCAGTGTTTCCTTGATTGAATTAGCTCTCACACCAATATTGGCGTCTAGAGCCTTTGCATTGAGGGCTATCTGAAAACGGCTGTGGCGCTGAAGTTGCCTGTGAATGTGGAGTTGGTGGCATGTGAAACCCGCATGTGGAGCATTCGTTTGTGTGGGATGCTCTACCAGGTTCATTCCTAGATAATGCACTCAAAGGGCACTAAGCATAGAGTGTGAAAACTGAGTTTCCTTGAGAGCTGCTTGGAAGCCTGATGGTGTGTGAAGTTAGTGAGCCAAATGCAGTTCTTCACCCACAAGAACCACTCGGCTGATCCTTCTTCAATATGCCCTTCACCAACATGCAGTGTTTCCTTGATTGAATTAGCTCTCACACCAATATTTGTGTCTAGAGCCTTTGCATTGAGGGCTATCTGAAAACGGCTGTGGCGCTGAAGTTGCCTGTGAATGTGGAGTTGGTGGCATGTGAAACCCGCATGTGGAGCATTCGTTTGTGTGGGATGCTCTCCAAGCTTCATTTCAGTTCTAGGCACACAAAGGGCACTAAGCATAGAGTGTGAAAACTGAGTTTCCTTGAGAGCTGCTTGGAAGCCTGATGGTGTGTGAAGTTAGTGAGCCAAATGGAGTTGTTCTCCCACAAGAACCACTCGGCTGATCCTTCTTCAATATGCCCTTCACCAACATGCAGTGTTTCCTTGATTGAATTAGCTCTCACACCAATATTTGCGTCTAGAGCCTTTGCATTGAGGGCTATCTGAAAACGGCTGTGGCGCTGAAGTTGCCTGTGAATGTGGAGTTGGTGGCATGTGAAACCCGCATGTGGAGCATTCGTTTGTGTGGGATGCTCACCAAGCTTCATTTCAGTCCTAGGCACACAAAGAGCACGAAGCATAGAGTGTGAAAACTGAGTTTCCTTGAGAGCTGCTTGGAAGCCTGATGGTGTGTGAAGTTAGTGAGCCAAATGGAGTTGTTCTCCCACAAGAACCACTCGGCTGATCCTTCTTCAATATGCCCTTCACCAACATGCAGTGTTTCCTTGATTGAATTAGCTCTCACACCAATATTTGCGTCTAGAGCCTTTGCATTGAGTGCTATCTGAAAACGGCAGTGGCGCTGAAATTGCCTGTGAATGTGGAGTTGGTGTCATGTGAAACCCGCATGTGGAGCATTCGTATGTGTGGGATGCTCTACCAGGTTCATTCCTAGATAATGCACTCAAAGGGCACTAAGCATAGAGTGTGAAAACTGAGTTTCCTTGAGAGCTGCTTGGAAGCCTGATGGTGTGTGAAGTTAGTGAGCCAAATGGAGTTGTTCTCCCACAAGAACCACTCGGCTTTTCCTTCTTCAATATGCCCTTCACCAACATGCAGTGTTTCCTTGATTGAATTAGCTCTCACACCAATATTTGTGTCTAGAGCCTTTGCATCGAGGGCTATCTGAAAACGGCAGTGGCGCTGAAATTGCCTGTGAATGTGGAGTTGGTGGCATGTGAAACCCGCATGTGGAGCATTCGTTTGTGTGGGATGCTCTCCAAGCTTCATTTCAGTCCTAGGCACTCAAAGAGCACTAAGCATAGAGTGTGAAAACTGAGTTTCCTTGAGAGCTGCTTGGAAGCCTGATGGTGTGTGAAGTTAGTGAGCCAAATGGAGTTGTTCTCCCACAAGAACCACTCGGCTGATCCTTCTTCAATATGCCCTTCACCAACATGCAGTGTTTCCTTGATTGAATTAGCTCTCACACCAATATTTGCGTCTAGAGCCTTTGCATTGAGGGCTATCTGAAAACGGCTGTGACGCTGAAGTTGCCTGTGAATGTGGAGTTGGTGGCATGTGAAACCTGCATGTGGAACATTCATTTGTGTGGGATGCTCTACCAGGTTCATTCCTAGATAATGCACTCAAAAGGCACTAAGCATAGAGTGTGAAAACTGAGTTTCCTTGAGAGCTGCTTGGAAGCCTGATGGTGTGTGAAGTTAGTGAGCCAAATGGAGTTGTTCTCCCACAAGAACCACTCGGCTGATCCTTCTTCAATATGCGCTTCACCAACATGCAGTGTTTCCTTGATTGAATTAGCTCTCACACCAATATTTGTGTCTAGAGCCTTTGCATTGAGGGCTATCTGAAAACGGCTGTGGCGCTGAAGTTGCCTGAGAATGTGGAGTTGGTGGCATGTGAAACCCGCATGTGGAGCATTCGTTTGTGTGGGATGCTCTACCAGGTTCATTCCTAGATAATGCACTCAAAGGGCACTAAGCATAGAGTGTGAAAACTGAGTTTCCTTGAGAGCTGCTTGGAAGCCTGATGGTGTGTGAAGTTAGTGAGCCAAATGGAGTTGTTCTCCCACAAGAACCACTCGGCTGATCCTTCTTCAATATGCCCTTCACCAACATGCAGTGTTTCCTTGATTGAATTAGCTCTCACACCAATATTTGCGTCTAGAGCCTTTGCATTGAGTGCTATCTGAAAACGGCTGTGGCGCTGAAGTTGCCTGTGAATGTGGAGTTGGTGGCATGTGAAACCCGCATGTGGAGCATTCGTTTGTGTGGAATGCTCTACCAAGCTTCATTTCAGTCCTAGGTACTCAAAGGGCACTAAGCATAGAGTGTGAAAACTGAGTTTCCTTGAGAGCTGCTTGGAAGCCTGATGGTGTGTGAAGTTAGTGAGCCAAATGGAGTTGTTCTCCCACAAGAACCACTCGGCTGATCCTTCTTCAATATGCCCTTCACCAACATGCAGTGTTTCCTTGATTGAATTAGCTCTCACACCAATATTTGCGTCTAGAGCCTTTGCATTGAGGGCTATCTGAATACGGCTGTGGCGCTGAAGTTGCCTGTGAATGTGGAGTTGGTGGCATGTGAAACCCGCATGTGGAGCATTCGTTTGTGTGGGATGCTCTACCAGGTTCATTCCTAGATAATGCACTCAAAGGGCACTAAGCATAGAGTGTGAAAACTGAGTTTCCTTGAGAGCTGCTTGGAAGCCTGATGGTGTGTGAAGTTAGTGAGCCAAATGGAGTTGTTCTCCCACAAGAACCACTCGGCTGATCCTTCTTCAATATGCCCTTCACCAACATGTAGTGTTTCCTTGATTGAATTAGCTCTCACACCAATGTTTGCGTCTAGAGCCTTTGCATTGAGGGCCATCTGAAAACGGCTGTGGCGCTGAAATTGCCTGTGAATGTGGAGTTGGTGGCATGTGAAACCCGCATGTGGAGCATTCGTTTGTGTGGGATGCTCTACCAGGTTCATTCCTAGATAATGCACTCAAAGGGCACTAAGCATAGAGTGTGAAAACTGAGTTTCCTTGAGAGCTGCTTGGAAGCCTGATGGTGTGTGAAGTTAGTGAGCCAAATGGAGTTGTTCTCCCACAAGAACCACTCGGCTGATCCTTCTTCAATATGCCCTTCACCAACATGCATTGTTTCCTTGATTGAATTAGCTCTCACACCAATATTTGCGTCTAGAGCCTTTGCATTGAGGGCTATCTGAAAACGGCTGTGGCGCTGAAGTTGCCTGTGAATGTGGAGTTGGTGGCATGTGAAACCGGCATGTGGAACATTCGTTTGTGTGGGATGCTCTACCAGGTTCATTCCTAGATAATGCACTCAAAGGGCACTAAGCATAGAGTGTGAAAACTGAGTTTCCTTGAGAGCTGCTTGGAAGCCTGATGGTGTGTGAAGTTAGTGAGCCAAATGGAGTTGTTCTCCCACAAGAACCACTCGGCTGATCCTTCTTCAATATGCCCTTCACCAACATGCAGTGTTTCCTTGATTGAATTAGCTCTCACACCAATATTTGCGTCTAGAGCCTTTGCATTGAGGGCTATCTGAAAATGGCTGTGGCGCTGAAGTTGCCTGTGAATGTGGAGTTGGTGGCATGTGAAACCCGCATGTGGAACATTCATTTGTGTGGGATGCTCTACCAGGTTCATTCCTAGATAATGCACTCAAAGGGCACTAAGCATAGAGTGTGAAAACTGAGTTTCCTTGAGAGCTGCTTGGAAGCCTGATGGTGTGTGAAGTTAGTGAGCCAAATGGAGTTGTTCTCCCACAAGAACCACTCGGCTGATCCTTCTTCAATATGCGCTTCACCAACATGCAGTGTTTCCTTGATTGAATTAGCTCTCACACCAATATTTGTGTCTAGAGCCTTTGCATTGAGGCCTATCTGAAAACGGCTGTATCGCTGAAGTTGCCTGAGAATGTGGAGTTGGTGGCATGTGAAACCCGCATGTGGAGCATTCGTTTGTGTGGGATGCTCTACCAGGTTCATTCCTAGATAATGCACTCAAAGGGCACTAAGCATAGAGTGTGAAAACTGAGTTTCCTTGAGAGCTGCTTGGAAGCCTGATGGTGTGTGAAGTTAGTGAGCCAAATGGAGTTGTTCTCCCACAAGAACCACTCGGCTGATCCTTCTTCAATATGCCCTTCACCAACATGCATTGTTTCCTTGATTGAATTAGCTCTCACACCAATATTGGCGTCTAGAGCCTTTGCATTGAGTGCTATCTGAAAACGGCTGTGGCGCTGAAGTTGCCTGTGAATGTGGAGTTGGTGGCATGTGAAACCCGCATGTGGAGCATTCGTTTGTGTGGAATGCTCTACCAAGCTTCATTTCAGTCCTAGGTACTCAAAGGGCACTAGGCATAGAGTGTGAAAACTGAGTTTCCTTGAGAGCTGCTTGGAAGCCTGATGGTGTGTGAAGTTAGTGAGCCAAATGGAGTTGTTCTCCCACAAGAACCACTCGGCTGATCCTTCTTCAATATGCCCTTCACCAACATGCAGTGTTTCCTTGATTGAATTAGCTCTCACACCAATATTTGCGTCTAGAGCCTTTGCATTGAGGGCTATCTGAAAACGGCTGTGGCGCTGAAGTTGCCTGTGAATGTGGAGTTGGTGGCATGTGAAACCCGCATGTGGAGCATTCGTTTGTGTGGGATGCTCTACCAGGTTCATTCCTAGATAATGCACTCAAAGGGCACTAAGCATAGAGTGTGAAAACTGAGTTTCCTTGAGAGCTGCTTGGAAGCCTGATGGTGTGTGAAGTTAGTGAGCCAAATGGAGTTGTTCTCCCACAAGAACCACTCGGCTGATCCTTCTTCAATATGCCCTTCACCAACATGCATTGTTTCCTTGATTGAATTAGCTCTCACACCAATATTTGCGTCTAGAGCCTTTGCATTGAGGGCTATCTGAAAACGGCTGTGGCGCTGAAGTTGCCTGTGAATGTGGAGTTGGTGGCATGTGAAACCGGCATGTGGAACATTCGTTTGTGTGGGATGCTCTACCAGGTTCATTCCTAGATAATGCACTCAAAGGGCACTAAGCATAGAGTGTGAAAACTGAGTTTCCTTGAGAGCTGCTTGGAAGCCTGATGGTGTGTGAAGTTAGTGAGCCAAATGGAGTTGTTCTCCCACAAGAACCACTCGGCTGATCCTTCTTCAATATGCCCTTCACCAACATGCAGTGTTTCCTTGATTGAATTAGCTCTCACACCAATATTTGCGTCTAGAGCCTTTGCATTGAGTGCTATCTGAAAACGGCTGTGGCGCTGAACTTGCCTGTGAATGTGGAGTTGGTGGCATGTGAAACCCGCATGTGGAGCATTCGTTTGTGTGGGATGCTCTACCAGGTTCATTCCTAGATAATGCACTCAAAAGGCACTAAGCATAGAGTGTGAAAACTGAGTTTCCTTGAGAGCTGCTTGGAAGCCTGATGGTGTGTGAAGTTAGTGAGCCAAATGGAGTTGTTCTCCCACAAGAACCACTCGGCTGATCCTTCTTCAATATGCCCTTCACCAACATGCAGTGTTTCCTTGATTGAAATAGCTCTCACACCAATATTTGCGTCTAGAGCCTTTGCATTGAGGGCTATCTGAAAACGGCTGTGGCGCTGAAGTTGCCTGTGAATGTGGAGTTGGTGGCATGTGAAACCCGCATGTGGAGCATTCGTTTGTGTGGGATGCTCTACCAGGTTCATTCCTAGATAATGCACTCAAAGGGCACTAAGCATAGAGTGTGAAAACTGAGTTTCCTTGAGAGCTGCTTGGAAGCCTGATGGTGTGTGAAGTTAGTGAGCCAAATGGAGTTGTTCTCCCACAAGAACCACTCGGCTGATCCTTCTTCAATATGCCCTTCACCAACATGCAGTGTTTCCTTGATTGAATTAGCTCTCACACCAATATTGGCGTCTAGAGCCTTTGCATTGAGGGCTATCTGAAAACGGCTGGGGCGCTGAAGTTGCCTGTGAATGTGGAGTTGGTGTCATGTGAAACCCGCATGTGGAGCATTCGTTTGTGTGGGATGCTCTCCAAGCTTCATTTCAGTTCTAGGCACTCAAAGGGCACTAAGCATAGAGTGTGAAAACTGAGTTTCCTTGAGAGCTGCTTGGAAGCCTGATGGTGTGTGAAGTTAGTGAGCCAAATGGAGTTGTTCTCCCACAAGAACCACTCGGCTGATCCTTCTTCAATATGCCCTTCACCAACATGCAGTGTTTCCTTGATTGAATTAGCTCTCACACCAATATTTGCGTCTAGAGCCTTTGCATTGAGGGCTATCTGAAAACGGCTGTGGCGCTGAAGTTGCCTGTGAATGTGGAGTTGGTGGCATGTGAAACCCGCATGTGGAGCATTCGTTTGTGTGGGATGCTCACCAAGCTTCCTTTCAGTCCTAGGCACACAAAGAGCACGAAGCATAGAGTGTGAAAACTGAGTTTCCTTGAGAGCTGCTTGGAAGCCTGATGGTGTGTGAAGTTAGTGAGCCAAATGGAGTTGTTCTCCCACAAGAACCACTCGGCTGATCCTTCTTCAATATGCCCTTCACCAACATGCAGTGTTTCCTTGATTGAATTAGCTCTCACACCAATATTTGCGTCTAGAGCCTTTGCATTGAGTGCTATCTGAAAACGGCAGTGGCGCTGAAATTGCCTGTGAATGTGGAGTTGGTGTCATGTGAAACCCGCATGTGGAGCATTCGTATGTGTGGGATGCTCTACCAGGTTCATTCCTAGATAATGCACTCAAAGGGCACTAAGCATAGAGTGTGAAAACTGAGTTTCCTTGAGAGCTGCTTGGAAGCCTGATGATGTGTGAAGTTAGTGAGCCAAATGGAGTTGTTCTCCCACAAGAACCACTCGGCTGATCCTTCTTCAGTATGCCCTTCACCAACATGCAGTGTTTCCTTGATTGAATTAGCTCTCACACCAATATTGGCGTCTAGAGCCTTTGCATTGAGGGCTATCTGAAAACGGCAGTGGCGCTGAAATTGCCTGTGAATGTGGAGTTGGTGTCATGTGAAACCCGCATGTGGAGCATTCGTTTGTGTGGGATGCTCTCCAAGCTTCATTTCAGTCCTAGGCAATCAAAGGGCCTAAGCATAGAGTGTGAAAACTGAGTTTCCTTGAGAGCTGCTTGGAAGCCTGATGGTGTGTGAAGTTAGTGAGCCAAATGGAGTTGTTCTCCCACAAGAACCACTCGGCTGATCCTTCTTCAATATGCCCTTCACCAACATGCAGTGTTTCCTTGATTGAATTAGCTCTCACACCAATATTTGCGTCTAGAGCCTTTGCATTGAGGGCTATCTGAAAACGGCTGTGGCGCTGAAGTTGCCTGTGAATGTGGAGTTGGTGGCATGTGAAACCCGCATGTGGAACATTCATTTGTGTGGGATGCTCTACCAGGTTCATTCCTAGATAATGCACTCAAAGGGCACTAAGCATAGAGTGTGAAAACTGAGTTTCCTTGAGAGCTGCTTGGAAGCCTGATGGTGTGTGAAGTTAGTGAGCCAAATGGAGTTGTTCTCCCACAAGAACCACTCGGCTGATCCTTCTTCAATATGCCCTTCACCAACATGCAGTGTTTCCTTGATTGAATTAGCTCTCACACCAATATTTGCGTCTAGAGCCTTTGCATTGAGGGCTATCTGAAAACGGCTGTGGCGCTGAAGTTGCCTGTGAATGTGGAGTTGGCGGCATGTGAAACCCGCATGTGGAGCATTCGTTTGTGTGGGATGCTCTACCAGGTTCATTCCTAGATAATGCACTCAAAGGGCACTAAGGATAGAGTGTGAAAACTGAGTTTCCTTGAGAGCTGCTTGGAAGCCTGATGGTGTGTGAAGTTAGTGAGCCAAATGGAGTTGTTCTCCCACAAGAACCACTCGGCTGATCCTTCTTCAATATGCCCTTCACCAACCTGCAGTGTTTCCTTGATTGAATTAGCTCTCACACCAATATTGGCGTCTAGAGCCTTTGCATTGAGGGCTATCTGAAAACGGCTGTGGCGCTGAAGTTGCCTGTGAATGTGGAGTTGGTGGCATGTGAAACCCGCATGTGGAGCATTCGTTTGTGTGGGATGCTCTACCAGGTTCATTCCTAGATAATGCACTCAAAGGGCACTAAGCATAGAGTGTGAAAACTGAGTTTCCTTGAGAGCTGCTTGGAAGCCTGATGGTGTGTGAAGTTAGTGAGCCAAATGGAGTTGTTCTCCCACAAGAACCACTCGGCTGATCCTTCTTCAATATGCCCTTCACCAACATGCAGTGTTTCCTTGATTGAATTAGCTCTCACACCAATATTTGCGTCTAGAGCCTTTGCATTGAGGGCTATCTGAAAACGGCTGTGGCGCTGAAGTTGCCTGTCAATGTGGAGTTGGTGGCATGTGAAACCCGCATGTGGAGCATTCGTTTGTGTGGGATGCTCACCAAGCTTCATTTCAGTCCTAGGCACACAAAGAGCACTAAGCATAGAGTGTGAAAACTGAGTTTCCTTGAGAGCTGCTTGGAAGCCTGATGGTGTGTGAAGTTAGTGAGCCAAATGGAGTTGTTCTCCCACAAGAACCACTCGGCTGATCCTTCTTCAATATGCCCTTCACCAACATGCAGTGTTTCCTTGATTGAATTAGCTCTCACACCAATATTTGCGTCTAGAGCCTTTGCATTGAGGGCTATCTGAAAACGGCTGTGGCGCTGAAGTTGCCTGTGAGTGTGGAGTTGGTGGCATGTGAAACCCGCATGTGGAGCATTCGTTTGTGTGGGATGCTCTACCAGGTTCATTCCTAGATAATGCACTCAAAGGGCACTAAGCATAGAGTGTGAAAACTGAGTTTCCTTGAGAGCTGCTTGGAAGCCTGATGGTGTGTGAAGTTAGTGAGCCAAATCGAGTTGTTCTCCCACAAGAACCACTCGGCTGATCCTTCTTCAATATGCCCTTCACCAACATGCAGTGTTTCCTTGATTGAATTAGCTCTCACACCAATATTTGCGTCTAGAGCCTTTGCATTGAGGGCTATCTGAAAACGGCTGTGGCGCTGAAGTTGCCTGTGAATGTGGAGTTGGTGGCATGTGAAACCCGCATGTGGAGCATTCGTTTGTGTGGGATGCTCTACCAGGTTCATTCCTAGATAATGCACTCAAAGGGCACTAAGCATAGAGTGTGAAAACTGAGTTTCCTTGAGAGCTGCTTGGAAGCCTGATGGTGTGTGAAGTTAGTGAGCCAAATGGAGTTGTTCTCCCACAAGAACCACTCGGCTGATCCTTCTTCAATATGCCCTTCACCAACATGCAGTGTTTCCTTGATTGAATTAGCTCTCACACCAATATTTGCGTCTAGAGCCTTTGCATTGAGGGCTATCTGAAAACGTCAGTGGCGCTGAAGTTGCGTGAGAATGTGGAGTTGGTGTCATGTGAAACCCGCATGAGGAGCATTCGTTCGTGTGGGATGCTCTCCAAGCTTCATTTCAGTCCTAGGCACTCAAAGGGCACTAAGCATAGAGTGTGAAAACTGAGTTTCCTTGCGAGCTGCTTGGAAGCCTGATGGTGTGTGAAGTTAGTGAGCCAAATGGAGTTGTTCTCCCACAAGAACCACTCGGCTGATCCTTCTTCAATATGCCCTTCACCAACATGCAGTGTTTCCTTGATTGAATTAGCTCTCACACCAATACTGGCGTCTAGAGCCTTTGCATTGAGGGCTATCTGAAAACGGCTGTGGTGCTGAAGTTGCCTGTGAATGTGGAGTTGGTGGCATGTGAAACCCGCATGTGGAGCATTCGTTTGTGTGGGATGCTCTACCAGGTTCATTCCTAGATAATGCATTCAAAGGGCACTAAACATAGAGTGTGAAAACTGAGTTTTCTTGAGAGCTGCTTGGAAGCCTGATGGTGTGTGAAGTTAGTGAGCCAAATGGAGTTGTTCTCCCACAAGAACCACTCGGCTGATCCTTCTTCAATATGCCCTTCACCAACATGCAGTGTTTCCTTGATTGAATTAGCTCTCACACCAATATTTGCGTCTAGAGCCTTTGCATTGAGGGCTATCTGAAAACGGCTGTGGCGCTGAAGTTGCCTGTGAATGTGGAGTTGGTGGTATGTGAAACCCGCATGTGGAGCATTCGTTTGTGTGGGATGCTCTACCAGGTTCATTCCTAGATAATGCACTCAAAGGGCACTAAGCATAGAGTGTGAAAACTGAGTTTCCTTGAGAGCTGCTTGGATGCCTGATGGTGTGTGAAGTTAGTGAGCCAAATGGAGTTGTTCTCCCACAAGAACCACTCGGCTGATCCTTCTTCAATATGCCCTTCACCAACATGCAGTGTTTCCTTGATTGAATTAGCTCTCACACCAATATTTGCGTCTAGAGCCTTTGCATTGAGGGCTATCTGAAAACGGCAGTGGCGCTGAAGTTGCCTGTGAATGTGGAGTTGGTGGCATGTGAAACCCGCATGTGGAGCATTCGTTTGTGTGGGATGCTCTACCAGGTTCATTCCTAGATAATGCACTCAAAGGGCACTAAGCATAGAGTGTGAAAACTGAGTTTCCTTGAGAGCTGCTTGGAAGCCTGATGGTGTGTGAAGTTAGTGAGCCAAATGGAGTTGTTCTCCCACAAGAACCACTCGGCTGATCTTTCTTCAATATGCCCTTCACCAACATGCAGTGTTTCCTTGATTGAATTAGCTCTCACACCAATATTTGCGTCTAGAGCCTTTGCATTGAGGGCTATCTGAAAACGGCTGTGGCGCTGAAATTGCCTGTGAATGTGGAGTTGGTGTCATGTGAAACCCGCATGTGGAGCATTCGTTTGTGTGGGATGCTCTCCAAGCTTCATTTCAGTCCTAGGCACTCAAAGGGCACTAAGCATAGAGTGTGAAAACTGAGTTTCCTTGAGAGCTGCTTGGAAGCCTGATGGTGTGTGAAGTTAGTGAGCCAAATGGAGTTGTTCTCCCACAAGAACCACTCGGCTGATCCTTCTTCAATATGCCCTTCACCGGTTCGGGCCTTGGGATTCGGGGGCAACTGCCGCTCCTCACAGTGTGGCGGCTGTGGGGGGTGCCCCTGCCGGGTCGGACCCAATGCTGGGGGCTCACGCCAAAGACACTGCCGCAAGGCAGTGAACGAGTCCTCGGCCTCATCCAGGACCCAAGAGAGCTCATTCCTCGGGTAAGTGCACCATGAGGGAACTTGGGAACTGGCTTAAAATTCCTAGCTCCACCCAGCTGCTAATATCTGGCAGCTAGGTGAGTTTGGGAGGGGTTCGGGCCTTGGGATTCGGGGGCAACTGCCGCTCCTCACAGTGTGGCGGCTGTGGGGGGTGCCCCTGCTGGGTCGGACCCAATGCTGGGAGCTCACGCCAAAGACACTGCCGCAAGGCAGTGAATGAGTCCTCGGCCTCATCCAGGACCCAAGAGAGCTCATTCCTCGGGTAAGTGCACCATGAGGGAACTTGGGAACTGGCTTAAAATTCCTAGCTCCACCCAGCTGCTAATATCTGGCAGCTAGATGAGTTTGGGAGGGGTTCGGGCCTTGGGATTCGGGGGCAACTGCCGCTCCTCACAGTGTGGCGGCTGTGGGGGGTGCCCCTGCCGGGTCGGACCCAATGCTGTGGGCTCACGCCAAAGACACTGCCGCAAGGCAGTGAACGAGTCCTCGGCCTCATCCAGGACCCAAGAGAGCTCATTCCTCGGGTAAGTGCACCATGAGGGAACTTGGGAACTGGCTTAAAATTCCTAGCTCCACCCAGCTGCTAATATCTGGCAGCTAGGTGAGTTTGGGAGGGGTTCGGGCCTTGGGATTCGGGGGCAACTGCCGCTCCTCACAGTGTGGCGGCTGTGGGGGGTGCCCCTGCCGGGTCGGACCCAATGCTGGGGGCTCACGCCAAAGACACTGCCGCAAGGCAGTGAACGAGTCCTCGGCCTCATCCAGGACCCAAGAGAGCTCATTCCTCGGGTAAGTGCACCATGAGGGAACTTGGGAACTGGCTTAAAATTCCTAGCTCCACCCAGCTGCTAATATCTGGCAGCTAGGTGAGTTTGGGAGGGGTTCGGGCCTTGGGATTCGGGGGCAACTGCCGCTCCTCACAGTGTGGCGGCTGTGGGGGGTGCCCCTGCTGGGTCGGACCCAATGCTGGGAGCTCACGCCAAAGACACTGCCGCAAGGCAGTGAACGAGTCCTCGGCCTCATCCAGGACCCAAGAGAGCTCATTCCTCGGGTAAGTGCACCATGAGGGAACTTGGGAACTGGCTTAAAATTCCTAGCTCCACCCAGCTGCTAATATCTGGCAGCTAGGTGAGTTTGGGAGGGGTTCGGGCCTTGGGATTCGGGGGCAACTGCCGCTCCTCACAGTGTGGCGGCTGTGGGGGGTGCCCCTGCCGGGTCGGACCCAATGCTGTGGGCTCACGCCAAAGACACTGCCGCAAGGCAGTGAACGAGTCCTCGGCCTCATCCAGGGCGGCCAGTGCACCATGTGGTGCCAGGCTTTGCCTGCTGGCCGCCTGGCCGGGAAGCTCTGGGGTAATGGATGTCCGAATTGCTGCTTAAATAGCTCTAGCGTGACCCCACTGTTTCTGGGTTCTGAGTCAATCCTAAAGATTCCCAACGCCAGTGGCTCTTCTTTTGGAGAACTTCTAATCACTCAATAATGCTGAGCTTTGAACACCTATAATGCAGAAGATAACCCCCAGATTGTCTAGCAGGATATTTTTTTGCCTGACATGATGTTGGCTCAGGAGACTGGTCACATTAGGCAGGTCCATAATTTTAACTAGCACTCTAGAACCTTATCCTGGGGTGGACTCTGTGCAGGATGTGTGGGCCACACCCTGTAGAAAGTTTGGCCCCACTGGTAAACCTAAATTTTAGGTGGTTATGGACTAAGCTAGGTGTGACCAAGGAGCCTGCCATCAATCACAGGTAAAGGGATCCTCCATAGACTGGACTGGGCAAGGCAGCAGCACCCAAATGTGCATCCTGAATAGGTTGTGGGGTGGGCCGGGCTGCAACATTCACCAGCTCATACAAGGCCAAATGGGAGGCCAGAGTACACCGGGTACTGGCCTAAAAACCAATGGCATGTATGTAAACTGAGTTTGGGAGTGGATCAAGTGGAGGTACTTGGGAAGCTCCCCTGGCGAGTCATAGCTCTCGCTGGTGAACATGCCGTCCAGATCTGGGGGTCGGACAAGCAGGGCATAGTAGCTCCAAAATGTGTAAATTGGTAATGGAACGTAATGTACTGGGCAGGACTGAGCAAACCTTTGTTTACAAGCAAAACTGGAAACCAGCATGGAACACAGGTCATACTGAGCTAGGCTCTTGCACCTACTGGTCCTCAGAACAACCACGGGCAGGTGCATGATTTACAGCTATGAACAAGCCCAATCGGGGAGGTAACGGGACACCCTAACTAGGTTGAGGTTCCCACCAAGGGGCGTATGTGCTAGAATTGGAGCTGCGTTCTATCTAGGAAACAGTTGCAGTCACCCGAGGCACTAGTGTGGGCTGGGATTGGATGCACCAGGCCAGTTCAGACCCCAACACCATCTGGTGTCATGGAGAACCAGGGGGTAGATGTGGGACTGACTAGGCTGGGTCTCAACCTCCTACTGAGCCATGCGTGAGCTGTATGTGGGTATGGACGAGCCATGGCCGGGCTGAAACATCCAACAACAAGAACCAGAATGGGGTGAAAGCCAGCCAGGAAAAACCACTGTCCCTGCTAGGACAGGACGTGAACTGAGTTGGGTTGGCTCAAGGACCCCCTGGCATGCGCAAAACCTGCCATTGGGAGGGGTTCTGATGGAGGAGCCTGGGCAACTCCTCTAGCAGGACACAGTTCCTGCAGGTAAGCGCAAGAAGCATGATAGGAAACAGTCCAGAATAGGCCATGGGAAGTTTCCCACTGGCACACATTCAGCATGGGTCAGGAGCAGACCAGGCTGAATCAGTCCATATCACCCACTGGCAAATCCGAACACCAGATCAGAGTGTGGGATGAGCCGGGTTTGGTCGCGGCAAAACCAGTACACGTTATGGAATGCCAGGGCATGGTTGCCTGTACTGGATATGAATGCAGCACCCAACCAGCACACGTGAGATCCAGGAAGGAAGGGAGGGGCAGAACTGGCAGGGGGATTAAGGGGCTGGTTCCCTCGCCGGACAGCTACTCCCACCGGAAGGAGAGCGTGGGCTGGGATAGAGACAGACTAGACTATGCAAGGCTACAACACCTGTGCGCTGCATGTGGAATAGATCAGGGAAAAGCCAGGCTGGGCTGATTATTCCGGCTGGTGCAAGCATAAATTAGAGTGGGTGAGGGAGGTTTGGGCATAGCCGCAGAAGCTAGCACTGGGGACTAATTCTGTCAAGTCAAATCACAGAACCACCTAAAGAGTGCATAAACCGGGACAGAGAGACCTGGGAGGGAAAAAGTGGGTTCCCCCTTCTTGGGTCAATAGTCCCGTGGGAGGGCATGAAAACTAGGACGGGGGCTGGGATGGCTAGATAGAGAGGCACTCAACAACACCCATGAGGGCTGGATGGTTGAGTTGGTTAGATAGAACTAAGCTTTAATACCCATTGACAAGTGCCAGAGCCAAATGGGATGGGGGACAGACTAGTCTTCTGCTACACATACTGGCAAACCAGGGTAGGGGGTGGGCCTGGTGGGGGTTATTGTGGGTCGCCCCGACTAGGCTGCAGCTCCCACTGGTTTGTGTGAGGGCCGAGTACGTGCAGGGCAGAACCAGACTGGACTGCAGCACCCATTGGTTCCAGTGCAACTCTGGACTGAAAACAGAACCAACCCAGCAATTGCAACCACCAGCTGATCGGGGTGATGGACTGTGCCTGGCCCTGTGCTTGCTAGAACATACAAGAAACTAGTCTGGGAATACCTCAAAGTTTCCTTGGAGATCTCCCCAATCGAACTGCTGGACTCAGAACTCTAATCAAGAAAAGACAGAAGACAGAGCAGATCAATCATTCATCTCAGCTACATGTTGGCAGCGAAAAATGGGGCAAACGGAGACTTTAAGATGGACCATATCAATCAGTGGACGACCTCATTGAGCGAAACTGGCAGCGATTCATAACTGGAGAACTATTAACACCACCAGAGCACATATCTCAGAGCATGCCCCACATCCGGGACTCGGGGTGGGCGGGAAACCAGGTGGGGCTTCTCCCTCAATATCCTCCTTTACCTCAGATACAAGATGGAAACATTATGGACATAATAGTATTGCCCACTTCCCTATCCCCCTGAACCCTTTTTTTTTTTCTTTCTTTTTCTTTCTTTAACTGTAATTAACTATGTAAAGATTGTCAACAACAACACAATAAAATAGATTATAAAAATTAAAAAAAAAATATGCCCTTCACCAACATGCAGTGTTTCCTTGATTGAATTAGCTCTCACACCAATATTTGCGTCTAGAGCCTTTGCATTGAGGGCTATCTGAAAACGGCTGTGGCGCTGAAGTTGCCTGTGAATGTGGAGTTGGTGGCATGTGAAACCCGCATGTGGAGCATTCGTTTGTGTGGGATGCTCTACCAGGTTCATTCCTAGATAATGCACTCAAAGGGCACTAAGCATAGAGTGTGAAAACTGAGTTTGCTTGAGAGCTGCTTGGAAGCCTGATGGTGTGTGAAGTTAGTGAGCCAAATGGAGTTGTTCTCCCACAAGCACCACTCGGCTGATCCTTCTTCAATATGCCCTTCACCAACATGCAGTGTTTCCTTGATTGAATTAGCTCTCACATCAATATTTGCGTCTAGAGCCTTTGCATTGAGGGCTATCTGAAAACGGCTGTGGTGCTGAAGTTGCCTGTGAATGTGGAGTTGGTGGCATGTGAAACCCGCATGTGGAGCATTCGTTTGTGTGGGATGCTCTCCAAGCTTCATTTCAGTCGTAGGCACTCAAAGGGCACTAAGCATAGAGTGTGAAAACTGAGTTTCCTTGAGAGCTGCTTGGAAGCCTGATGTTGTGTGAAGTTAGTGAGCCAAATGGAGTTGTTCTCCCACAAGAACCACTCGGCTGATCCTTCTTCAATATGCCCTTCACCAACATGCAGTGTTTCCTTGATTGAATTAGCTCTCACACCAATATTTGCGTCTAGAGCCTTTGCATTGAGGGCTATCTGAAAACGGCAGAGGCGCTGAAGTTGCCTGTGAATGTGGAGTTGGTGGCATGTGAAACCCGCATGTGGAGCATTCATTTGTGTGGGATGCTCTACCAGGTTCATTCCTAGATAATACACTCAAAGGGCACTAAGCATAGAGTGTGAAAACTGAGTTTCCTTGAGAGCTGCTTGGAAGCCTGATGGTGTGTGAAGTTAGTGAGCCAAATGGAGTTGTTCTCCCACAAGAACCACTCGGCTGATCCTTCTTCAATATGCCCTTCACCAACATGCAGTGTTTCCTTGATTGAATTAGCTCTCACACCAATATTTGCGTCTAGAGCCTTTGCATTGAGGGCTATCTGAAAACGGCTGTGGCGCTGAAGTTGCCTGTGAATGTGGAGTTGGTGGCATGTGAAACCCGCATGTGGAGCATTCGTTTGTGTGGGATGCTCTACCAGGTTCATTCCTAGATAATGCACTCAAAGGGCACTAAGCATAGAGTGTGAAAACTGAGTTTCCTTGAGAGCTGCTTGGAAGCCTGATGATGTGTGAAGTTAGTGAGCCAAATGGAGTTGTTCTCCCACAAGAACCACTCGGCTGATCCTTCTTCAATATGCCCTTCACCAACATGCAGTGTTTCCTTGATTGAATTAGCTCTCACACCAATATTTGCGTCTAGAGCCTTTGCATTGAGGGCTATCTGAAAACGGCTGTGGCGCTGAAGTTGCCTGTGAATGTGGAGTTGGTGGCAAGTGAAACCCGCATGTGGAGCATTCGTTTGTGTGTGATGCTCTACCAGGTTCATTCCTAGATAATGCACTCAAAAGGCACTAAGCATAGAGTGTGAAAACTGAGTTTCCTTGAGAGCTGCTTGGAAGCCTGATGGTGTGTGAAGTTAGTGAGCCAAATGGAGTTGTTCTCCCACAAGAACCACTCGGCTGATCCTTCTTCAATATGCCCTTCACCAACATGCAGTGTTTCCTTGATTGAATTAGCTCTCACACCAATATTTGGGTCTAGAGCCTTTGCATTGAGGGCTATCTGAAAACGGCTGTGGCGCTGAAGTTGCCTGTGAATGTGGAGTTGGTGGCATGTGAAACCCGCATGTGGAGCATTCGTTTGTCTGGGATGCTCTACCAGGTTCATTCCTAGATAATGCACTCAAAGGGCACTAAGCATAGAGTGTGAAAACTGAGTTTCCTTGAGAGCTGCTTGGAAGCCTGATGGTGTGTGAAGTTAGTGAGCCAAATGGAGTTGTTCTCCCACAAGAACCACTCGGCTGATCCTTCTTCAATATGCCCTTCACCAACATGCAGTGTTTCCTTGATTGAATTAGCTCTCACACCAATATTTGCGTCTAGAGCCTTTGCATTGAGGGCTATCTGAAAACGGCAGTGGCGCTGAAATTGCCTGTGAATGTGGAGTTGGTGTCATGTGAAACCCGCATGTGGAGCATTCGTTTGTGTGGAATGCTCTCCAAGCTTCATTTCAGTCGTAGGCACTCAAAGGGCACTAAGCATAGAGTGTGAAAACTGAGTTTCCTTGAGAGCTGTTTGGAAGCCTGATGGTGTGTGAAGTTAGTGAGCCAAATGGAGTTGTTCTCCCACAAGAACCAATTGGCTGATCCTTCTTCAATATGCCCTTCACCAACATGCAGTGTTTCCTTTCTTGATTGAATTAGCTCTCACACCAATATTTGCGTCTAGAGCCTTTGCATTGAGGGCTATCTGAAAACGGCTGTGGCGCTGAAGTTGCCTGTGAATGTGGAGTTGGTGGCATGTGAAACCCGCATGTGGAACATTCGTTTGTGTGGTATGCTCTACCAGGTTGATTCCTAGATAATGCACTCAAAGGGCACTAAGCATAGAGTGTGAAAACTGAGTTTCCTTGAGAGCTGCTTGGAAGCCTGATGGTGTGTGAAGTTAATGAGCCAAATGGAGTTGTTCTCCCACAAGAACCACTCGGCTGATCCTTCTTCAATATGCCCTTCACCAACATGCAGTGTTTCCTTGATTGAATTAGCTCTCACACCAATATTTGCATCTAAAGCCTTTGCATAGAGGGCTATCTGAAAACGGCTGTGGCGCTGAAGTTGCCTGTGAATGTGGAGTTGGTGGCATGTGAAACCCGCATGTGGAGCATTCGTTTGCGTGGGATGCTCTACCAGGTTCATTCCTAGATAATGCACTCAAAGGGCACTAAGCATAGAGTGTGAAAACTGAGTTTCCTTGAGAGCTGCTTGGAAGCCTGATGGTGTGTGAAGTTAGTGAGCCAAATGGAGTTGTTCTCCCACAAGAACCACTCGGCTGATCCTTCTTCAATATGCCCTTCACCAACATGCAGTGTTTCCTTGATTGAATTAGCTCTCACACCAATATTTGCGTCTAGAGCCTTTGCATTGAGGGCTATCTGAAAACGGCTGTGGCGCTGAAGTTGCCTGTGAATGTGGAGTTGGTGGCATGTGAAACCCGCCTGTGGAGCATTCGTTTGTGTGTGATGCTCTACCAGGTTCATTCCTAGATAATGCACTCAAAGGGCACTAAGCATAGAGTGTGAAAACTGAGTTTCCTTGAGAGCTGCTTGGAAGCCTGATGGTGTGTGAAGTTAGTGAGCCAAATGGAGTTGTTCTACCACAAGAACCACTCGGCTGATCCTTCTTCAATATGCCCTTCACCAACATGCAGTGTTTCCTTGATTGAATTAGCTCTCACACCAATATTTGCGTCTAGAGCCTTTGCATTGAGGGCTATCTGAAAACGGCAGTGGCGCTGAAATTGCCTGTGAATGTGGAGTTGGTGTCATGTGAAACCCGCATGTGGAGCATTCGTTTGTGTGGGATGCTCTCCAAGCTTCATTTCAGTCCTAGGCATACAAAGGGCACTAAGCATAAAGTGTGAAAACTGAGTTTCCTTGAGAGCTGCTTGGAAGCCTGATGGTGTGTGAAGTTAGTGAGCCAAATGGAGTTGTTCTCCCACAAGAACCACTCGGCTGATCCTTCTTCAATATGCCCTTCACCAACATGCAGTGTTTCCTTGATTGAATTAGGTCTCACACCAATATTTGCGTCTAGAGCCTTTGCATTGAGGGCTATCTGAAAACGGCTGTGGCGCTGAAGTTGCCTGTGAATGTGGAGTTGGTGGCATGTGAAACCCGCCTGTGGAGCATTCGCTTGTGTGGGATGCTCTACCAGGTTCATTCCTAGATAATGCACTCAAAGGGCACTAAGCATAGAGTGTGAAAACTGAGTTTCCTTGAGAGCTGCTTGGAAGACTGATGGTGTGTGAAGTTAGTGAGCCAAATGGAGTTGTTCTCCCACAAGAACCAATTGGCTGATCCTTCTTCAATATGCCCTTCACCAACATGCAGTGTTTCCTTGATTGAATTAGCTCTCACACCAATATTGGCGTCTAGAGCCTTTGCATTGAGGGCTATCTGAAAACGGCTGTGGCGCTGAAGTTGCCTGTGAATGTGGAGTTGGTGGCATGTGAAACCCGCATGTGGAGCATTCGTTTGTGTGGTATGCTCTACCAGGTTGATTCCTAGATAATGCACTCAAAGGGCACTAAACATAGAGTGTGAAAACTGAGTTTCCTTGAGAGCTGCTTGGAAGCCTGATGGTGTGTGAAGTTAGTGAGCCAAATGGAGTTGTTCTCCCACAAGAACCACTCGGCTGATCCTTCTTCAATATGCCCTTCACCAACATGCATTGTTTCCTTGATTGAATTAGCTCTCACACCAATATTTGCGTCTAGAGCCTTTGCATTGAGGGCTATCTGAAAACGGCTGTGGCGCTGAAGTTGCCTGTGAATGTGGAGTTGGTGGCATGTGAAACCCGCATGTGGAGCATTCGTTTGTGTGGGATGCTCTACCAGGTTCATTCCTAGATAATGCACTCAAAGGGCACTAAGCATAGAGTGTGAAAACTGAGTTTCCTTGAGAGCTGCTTGGAAGCCTGATGGTGTGTGAAGTTAGTGAGCCAAATGAAGTTGTTCTCCCACAAGAACCACTCGGCTGATCCTTCTTCAATATGCCCTTCACCAACATGCAGTGTTTCCTTGATTGAATTAGCTCTCACACCAATATTTGCGTCTAGAGCCTTTGCATTGAGCGCTATCTGAAAACGGCAGTGGCGCTGAAATTGCCTGTGAGTGTGGAGTTGGTGTCATGTGAAACCCGCATGTGGAGCATTCGTTTGTGTGGAATGCTCTCCAAACTTCATTTCAGTCGTAGGCACTCAAAGGGCACTAAGCATAGAGTGTGAAAACTGAGTTTCCTTGAGAGCTGCTTGGAAGCCTGATGATGTGTGAAGTTAGTGAGCCAAATGGAGTTGTTCTCCCACAAGAACCACTCGGCTGATCCTTCTTCAATATGCCCTTCACCAACATGCAGTGTTTCCTTGATTGAATTAGCTCTCACACCAATATTTGCGTCTAGAGCCTTTGCATTGAGGGCTATCTGAAAACGGCAGAGGCGCTGAAGTTGCCTGTGAATGTGGAGTTGGTGGCATGTGAAACCCGCATGTGGAGCATTCGCTTGTGTGGGATGCTCTACCAGGTTCATTCCTAGATAATGCACTCAAAGGGCACTAAGCATAGAGTGTGAAAACTGAGTTTCCTTGAGAGCTGCTTGGAAGCCTGATGGTGTGTGAAGTTAGTGAGCCAAATGGAGTTGTTCTCCCACAAGAACCACTCGGCTGATCCTTCTTCAATATGCCCTTCACCAACATGCAGTGTTTCCTTGATTGAATTAGCTCTCACACCAATATTTGCGTCTAGAGCCTTTGCATTGAGGGCTATCTGAAAACGGCTGTGGCGCTGAAGTTGCCTGTCAATGTGGAGTTGGTGGCATGTGAAACCCGCATGTGGAGCATTCGTTTGTGTGGGATGCTCTACCAGGTTCATTCCTAGATAATGCACTCAAAGGGCACTAAGCATAGAGTGTGAAAACTGAGTTTCCTTGAGAGCTGCTTGGAAGCCTGATGGTGTGTGAAGTTAGTGAGCCAAATGGAGTTGTTCTCCCACAAGAACCACTCGGCTGATCCTTCTTCAATATGCCCTTCACCAACATGCAGTGTTTCCTTGATTGAATTAGCTCTCACACCAATATTTGCGTCTAGAGCCTTTGCATTGAGGGCTATCTGAAAACGGCTGTGGCGCTGAAGTTGCCTGTGAATGTGGAGTTGGTGGCATGTGAAACCCGCCTGTGGAGCATTCGTTTGTGTGTGATGCTCTACCAGGTTCATTCCTAGATAATGCACTCAAAGGGCACTAAGCATAGAGTGTGAAAACTGAGTTTCCTTGAGAGCTGCTTGGAACCCTTATGGTGTGTGAAGTTAGTGAGCCAAATGGAGTTGTTCTCCCACAAGAACCACTCGGCTGATCCTTCTTCAATATGCCCTTCACCAACATGCAGTGTTTCCTTGATTGAATTAGCTCTCACACCAATATTTGCGTCTAGAGCCTTTGCATTGAGGGCTATCTGAAAACGGCTGTGGCGCTGAAGTTGCCTGTGAATGTGGAGTTGGTGGCATGTGAAACCCGCATGTGGAGCATTCGTTTGTGTGGGATGCTCTACCAGGTTCATTCCTAGATAATGCACTCAAAGGGCACTAAGCATAGAGTGTGAAAACTGAGTTTCCTTGAGAGCTGCTTGGAAGCCTGATGGTGTGTGAAGTTAGTGAGCCAAATGGAGTTGTTCTCCCACAAGAACCACTCGGCTGATCCTTCTTCAATGTGCCCTTCACCAACATGCAGTGTTTCCTTGATTGAATTAGCTCTCACACCAATATTTGCGTCTAGAGCCTTTGCATTGAGGGCTATCTGAAAACGGCTGTGGCGCTGAAATTGCCTGTGAATGTGGAGTTGGTGTCATGTGAAACCCGCATGTGGAGCATTCATTTGTGTGGAATGCTCTCCAAGCTTCATTTCAGTCGTAGGCACACAAAGGGCACTAAGCATAGAGTGTGAAAACTGAGTTTCCTTGAGAGCTGCTTGGAAGCCTGATGGTGTGTGAAGTTAGTGAACCAAATGGAGTTGTTCTCCCACAAGAACCAATTGGCTGATCCTTCTTCAATATGTCCTTCACCAACATGCAGTGTTTCCTTGATTGAATTAGCTCTCACACCAATATTTGCGTCTAGAGCCTTTGCATTGAGGGCTATCTGAAAACGGCTGTGGCGCTGAAGTTGCCTGTGAATGTGGAGTTGGTGGCATGTGAAACCCGCATCTGGAACATTCGTTTGTGTGGTATGCTCTACCAGGTTCATTCCTAGATAATGCACTCAAAGGGCACTAAGCATAGAGTGTGAAAACTGAGTTTCCTTGAGAGCTGCTTGGAAGCCTGATGGTGTGTGAAGTTAATGAGCCAAATGGAGTTGTTCTCCCACAAGAACCACTCGACTGATCCTTCTTCAATATGCCCTTCACCAACATGCAGTGTTTCCTTGATTAAATTAGCTCTCACACCAATATTTGCGTCTAGAGCCTTTGCATTGAGGGCTATCTGAAAACGGCTGTGGCGCTGAAGTTGCCTGTGAATGTGGAGTTGGTGGCATGTGAAACCCGCCTGTGGAGCATTCGTTTGTGTGGGATGCTCTACCAGGTTCATTCCTAGATAATGCACTCAAAGGGCACTAAGCATAGAGTGTGAAAACTGAGTTTCCTTGAGAGCTGCTTGGAAGCCTGATGGTGTGTGAAGTTAGTGAGCCAAATGGAGTTGTTCTCCACAAGAACCACTCGGCTGATCCTTCTTCAATGTGCCCTTCACCAACATGCAGTGTTTCCTTGATTGAATTAGCTCTCACACCAATATTTGCGTCTAGAGCCTTTGCATTGAGGGCTATCTGAAAACGGCTGTGGCGCTGAAATTGCCTGTGAATGTGGAGTTGGTGTCATGTGAAACCCGCATGTGGAGCATTCATTTGTGTGGAATGCTCTCCAAGCTTCATTTCAGTCGTAGGCACTCAAAGGGCACTAAGCATAGAGTGTGAAAACTGAGTTTCCTTGAGAGCTGCTTGGAAGCCTGATGGTGTGTGAAGTTAGTGAGCCAAATGGAGTTGTTCTCCCACAAGAACCAATTGGCTGATCCTTCTTCAATATGCCCTTCACCAACATGCAGTGTTTCCTTGATTGAATTAGCTCTCACACCAATATTTGGGTCTAGAGCCTTTGCATTGAGGGCTATCTGAAAACGGCTGTGGCGCTGAAGTTGCCTGTGAATGTGGAGTTGGTGGCATGTGAAACCCGCATGTGGAGCATTCGTTTGTCTGGGATGCTCTACCAGGTTCATTCCTAGATAATGCACTCAAAGGGCACTAAGCATAGAGTGTGAAAACTGAGTTTCCTTGAGAGCTGCTTGGAAGCCTGATGGTGTGTGAAGTTAATGACCAAATGGAGTTGTTCTCCCACAAGAACCACTCGACTGATCCTTCTTCAATATGCCCTTCACCAACATGCAGTGTTTCCTTGATTGAATTAGCTCTCACACCAATATTTGCGTCTAGAGCCTTTGCATTGAGGGCTATCTGAAAACGGCTGTGGCGCTGAAGTTGCCTGTGAATGTGGAGTTGGTGGCATGTGAAACCCGCATGTGGAGCATTCGTTTGTGTGGGATGCTCTACCAGGTTCATTCCTAGATAATGCACTCAAAGGGCACTAAGCATAGAGTGTGAAAACTGAGTTTCCTTGAGAGCGGCTTGGAAGCCTGATGTTGTGTGAAGTTAGTGAGCCAAATAGAGTTGTTCTCCCACAAGAACCAATTGCTGATCCTTCTTCAATATGCGCTTCACCAACATGCAGTGTTTCCTTGATTGAATTAGCTCTCACACCAATATTTGCGTCTAGAGCCTTTGCATTGAGGGCTATCTGAAAACGGCTGTGGCGCTGAAGTTGCCTGTGAATGTGGAGTTGGTGGCATGTGAAACCCGCATGTGGAGCATTCGTTTGTGTGGGATGCTCTACCAGGTTCATTCCTAGATAATGCACTCAAGGGCACTAAGCATAGAGTGTGAAAACTGAGTTTCCTTGAGAGCTGCTTGGAAGCCTGATGGTGTGTGAAGTTAGTGAGCCAAATGGAGTTGTTCTCCCACAAGAACCACTCGGCTGATCCTTCTTCAATATGCCCTTCACCAACATGCAGTGTTTCCTTGATTGAATTAGCTCTCACACCAATATTTGCGTCTAGAGCCTTTGCATTGAGGGCTATCTGAAAACGGCAGTGGCGCTGAAATTGCCTGTGAATGTGGAGTTGGTGTCATGTGAACCCGCATGTGGAGCATTCGTTTGTGTGGAATGCTCTCCAAGCTTCATTTCAGTCGTAGGCACTCAAAGGGCACTAAGCATAGAGTGTGAAAACTGAGTTTCCTTGAGAGCTGCTTGGAAGCCTGATGGTGTGTGAAGTTAGTGAGCCAAATGGAGTTGTTCTCCCACAAGAACCAATTGGCTGATCCTTCTTCAATATGCCCTTCACCAACATGCAGTGTTTCCTTGATTGAATTAGCTCTCACACCAATATTTGCGTCTAGAGCCTTTGCATTGAGGGCTATCTGAAAACGGCTGTGGCGCTGAAGTTGCCTGTGAATGTGGAGTTGGTGGCATGTGAAACCCGCCTGTGGAGCATTCGTTTGTGTGTGATGCTCTACCAGGTTCATTCCTAGATAATGCACTCAAAGGGCACTAAGCATAGAGTGTGAAAACTGAGTTTCCTTGAGAGCTGCTTGGAACCCTTATGGTGTGTGAAGTTAGTGAGCCAAATGGAGTTGTTCTCCCACAAGAACCACTCAACTGATCCTTCTTCAATATGCCCTTCACCAACATGCAGTGTTTCCTTGATTGAATTAGCTCTCACACAAATATTTGCGTCTAGAGCCTTTGCATTGAGGGCTATCTGAAAACGGCTGTGGCGCTGAAGTTGCCTGTGAATGTGGAGTTGGTGGCATGTGAAACCCGCATGTGGAGCATTCGTTTGTGTGGGATGCTCTACCAGGTTCATTCCTAGATAATGCACTCAAAGGGCACTAAGCATAGAGTGTGAAAACTGAGTTTCCTTGAGAGCTGCTTGGAAGCCTGATGGTGTGTGAAGTTAGTGAGCCAAATGGAGTTGTTCTCCCACAAGAACCACTCGGCTGATCCTTCTTCAATATGCCCTTCACCAACATGCAGTGTTTCCTTGATTGAATTAGCTCTCACACCAATATTTGCGTCTAGAGCCTTTGCATTGAGGGCTATCTGAAAACGGCTGTGGCGCTGAAGTTGCTGTGAATGTGGAGTTGGTGGCATGTGAAACCCGCATGTGGAGCATTCGTTTGTGTGGGATGCTCTACCAGGTTCATTCCTAGATAATGCACTCAAAGGGCACTAAGCATAGAGTGTGAAAACTGAGTTTGCTTGAGAGCTGCTTGGAAGCCTGATGGTGTGTGAAGTTAGTGAGCCAAATGGAGTTGTTCTCCACAAGAACCACTCGGCTGATCCTTCTTCAATATGCCCTTCACCAACATGCATTGTTTCCTTGATTGAATTAGCTCTCACACCAATATTTGCGTCTAGAGCCTTTGCATTGAGGGCTATCTGAAAACGGCTGTGGCGCTGAAGTTGCCTGTGAATGTGGAGTTGGTGGCATGTGAAACCCGCATGTGGAGCATTCGTTTGTGTGGGATGCTCTACCAGGTTCATTCCTAGATAATACACTCAAAGGGCACTAAGCATAGAGTGTGAAAACTGAGTTTCCTTGAGAGCTGCTTGGAAGCA
>NW_026698272.1:0-30755 GCF_030435755.1 Ochotona princeps
GCCCTGATGGTGTGTGAAGTTAGTGAGCCAAATGGAGTTGTTCTCCCCACAAGAACCACTCGGCTGATCCTTCTTCAATATGCCCTTCACCAACATGCAGTGTTTCCTTGATTGAATTAGCTCTCACACCAATATTTGCGTCTAGAGCCTTTGCATTGAGGGCTATCTGAAAACGGCTGTGGCGCTGAAGTTGCCTGTGAATGTGGAGTTGGTGGCATGTGAAACCCGCATGTGGAGCATTCGTTTGTGTGGGATGCTCTACCAGGTTCATTCCTAGATAATGCACTCAAAGGGCACTAAGCATAGAGTGTGAAAACTGAGTTTCCTTGAGAGCTGCTTGGAAGCCTGATGGTGTGTGTGAAGTTAGTGAGCCAAATGGGAGTTGTTCTCCCACAAGAACCACTCGGCTGATCCTTCTTCAATATGCCCTTCACCAACATGCAGTGTTTCCTTGATTGAATTAGCTCTCACACCAATATTTGCGTCTAGAGCCTTTGCATTGAGGGGCTATCTGAAAACGGCTGTTGGCGCTGAAGTTGCCTGTGAATGTGGAGGTTGGTGGCATGTGAAACCCGCATGTGGAGCATTCGTTTGTGTGGGATGCTCTACCAGGTTCATTCCTAGATAATGCACTCAAAGGGCACTAAGCATAGAGTGTGAAAACTGAGTTTCCTTGAGAGCTGCTTGGAAGCCTGATGGTGTGTGAAGTTAGTGAGCCAAATGGAGTTGTTCTCCCACAAGAACCACTCGGCTGATCCTTCTTCAATATGCCCTTCACCAACATGCAGTGTTTCCTTGATTGAATTAGCTCTCACACCAATATTTGCGTCTAGAGCCTTTGCATTGAGGGCTATCTGAAAACGGCTGTGGCGCTGAAGTTGCCTGTGAATGTGGAGTTGGTGGCATGTGAAACCCGCATGTGGAGCATTCGTTTGTGTGGGATGCTCTACCAGGTTCATTCCTAGATAATGCACCTCAAAAGGGCACTAAGCATAGAGTGTGAAAACTGAGTTTCCTTGAGAGCTGTTTGGAAGCCTGATGGTGTGTGAAGTTAGTGAGCCAAATGGAGTTGTTCTCCCACAAGAACCACTCGGCTGATCCTTCTTCAATATGCCCTTCACCAACATGCAGTGTTTCCTTGATTGAATTAGCTCCTCACACCAATATTTGCGTCTAGAGCCTTTGCATTGAGGGCTATCTGAAAACGGCTGTGGCGCTGAAGTTGCCTCGTGAATGTGGAGTTGGTGGCATGTGAAACCCGCATGTGGAGCATTCGTTTGTGTGGGATGCTCTACCAGGTTCATTCCTAGATAATGCACTCAAAGGGCACTAAGCATAGAGTGTGAAAACTGAGTTTCCTTGAGAGCTGCTTGGAAGCCTGATGGTGTGTGAAGTTAGTGAGCCAAATGGAGTTGTTCTCCCACAAGAACCACTCGGCTGATCCTTCTTCAATATGCCCTTCACCAACATGCAGTGTTTCCTTGATTGAATTAGCTCTCACACCAATATTTGCGTCTAGAGCCTTTGCATTGAGGGCTATCTGAAAACGGCTGTGGCGCTGAAGTTGCCTGTGAATGTGGAGTTGGTGGCATGTGAAACCCGCATGTGGAGCATTCGTTTGTGTGGGATGCTCTACCAGGTTCATTCCTAGATAATGCACTCAAAGGGCACTAAGCATAGAGTGTGAAAACTGAGTTTCCTTGAGAGCTGTTTGGAAGCCTGATGGTGTGTGAAGTTAGTGAGCCAAATGGAGTTGTTTCTCCCACAAGAACCACTCGGCTGATCCTTCTTCAATATGCCCTTCACCAACATGCAGTGTTTCCTTGATTGAATTAGCTCTCACACCAATATTTGCGTCTAGAGCCTTTGCATTGAGGGCTATCTGAAAACGGCTGTGGCGCTGAAGTTGCCTGTGAATGTGGAGTTTGGTGGCATGTGAAACCCGCATGTGGAGCATTCGTTTGTGTGGGATGCTGACCAAACTTCATTTCAGTCCTAGGCACTCAAAGGTGCACTAAGCATAGAGTGTGAAAACTGAGTTTCCTTGAGAGCTGCTTGGAAGCCTGATGGTTGTGTGAAGTTAGTGAGCCAAATGGAGTTGTTCTCCCACAAGAACCACTCGGCTGATCCTTCTTCAATATGCCCTTCACCAACATGCAGTGTTTCCTTGATTGAATTAGCTCTCACACCAATATTTGCGTCTAGAGCCTTTGCATTGAGGGCTATCTGAAAACGGCTGTGGCGCTGAAGTTGCCTGTGAATGTGGAGTTGGTGGCATGTGAAACCCCGCATGTGGAGCATTCGTTTTGTGTGGAATGCTCTACCAGGTTCATTCCCAGATAATGCACTCAAAGGGCACTAAGCATAGAGTGTGAAAACTGAGTTTCCTTGAGAGCTGCTTGGAAGCCTGATGGTGTGTGAAGTTAGTGAGCCAAATGGAGTTGTTCTCCCACAAGAACCACTCGGCTGATCCCTTCTTCAATATGCCCTTCACCAACATGCAGTGTTTCCTTGATTGAATTAGCTCTCACACCAATATTTGCGTCTAGAGCCTTTGCATTGAGGGCTATCTGAAAACGGCTGTGGCGCTGAAGTTGCCTGTGAATGTGGAGTTGGTGGCATGTGAAACCCCCGCATGTGGAGCATTCGTTTGTGTGGGATGCTCTACCAGGTTCATTCCTAGATAATGCACTCAAAGGGCACTAAGCATAGAGTTTGAAAACTGAGTTTCCTTGAGAGCTACTTGGAAGCCTGATGGTGTGTGAAGTTAGTGAGCCAAATGGAGTTGTTCTCCCACAAGAACCACTCGGCTGATCCTTCTTCAATATGCCCTTCACCAACATGCAGTGTTTTCCTTGATTGAATTAGCTCTCACACCAATATTTGCGTCTAGAGCCTTTGCATTGAGGGCTATCTGAAAACGGCTGTGGCGCTGAAGTTGCCTGTGAATGTGGAGTTGGTGGCATGTGAAACCCGCATGTGGAGCATTCGTTTGTGTGGGATGCTCTACCAGGTTCATTCCTAGATAATGCACTCAAAGGGCACTAAGCATAGAGTGTGAAAACTGAGTTTCCTTGAGAGCTGCTTGGAAGCCTGATGGTGTGTGAAGTTAGTGAGCCAAATGGAGTTGTTCTCCCCACAAGAACCACTCGGCTGATCCTTCTTCAATATGCCCTTCACCAACATGCAGTGTTTCCTTGATTGAATTAGCTCTCACACCAATATTTGCGTCTAGAGCCTTTGCATTGAGGGCTATCTGAAAACGGCTGTGGCGCTGAAGTTGCCTGTGAATGTGGAGTTGGTGGCATGTGAAACCCGCATGTGGAGCATTCGTTTGTGTGGGATTGCTCTACCAGGTTCATTCCTAGAAAATGCACTCAAAGGGCACTAAGCATAGAGTGTGAAAACTGAGTTTCCTTGAGAGCTGCTTGGAAGCCTGATGGTGTGTGAAGTTAGTGAGCCAAATGGAGTTGTTCTCCCACAAGAACCACTCGGCTGATCCATCTTCAATATGCCCTTCACCAACATGCAGTGTTTCCTTGATTGAATTAGCTCTCACACCAATATTTGCGTCTAGAGCCCTTTGCATTGAGGGCTATCTGAAAACGGCTGTGGCGCTGAAGTTGCCTGTGAATGTGGAGTTGGTGGCATGTGAAACCCGCATGTGGAGCATTCGTTTGTGTGGGATGCTCTACCAGGTTCATTTCAGTGCTAGCCATACAAAGGGCACTAAGCATAGAGAGTGAAAACTGAGTTTACTTGAGAGCTGCTTGGAAGCCTGATGGTGTGTGAAGTTAGTGAGCCAAATGGAGTTGTTCTCCCACAAGAACCACTCGGCTGATCCTTCTTCAATATGCCCTTCACCAACATGCAGTGTTTCCTTGATTGAATTAGCTCTCACACCAATATTTGCGTCTAGAGCCTTTGCATTGAGGGCTATCTGAAAACGGCTGTGGCGCTGAAGTTGCCTGTGAATGTGGAGTTGGTGGCATGTGAAACCCGCATGTGGAGCATTCGTTTGTGTGGGATGCTCTACCAGGTTCATTGCTAGATAATGCACTCAAAGGGCACTAAGCATAGAGTTGTGAAAACTGAGTTTCCTTGAGAGCTGCTTGGAAGCCTGATGGTGTGTGAAGTTAGTGAGCCAAATGGAGTTGTTCTCCCACAAGAACCACTCGGCTGATCCTTCTTCAATATGCCCTTCACCAACATGCAGTGTTTCCTTGATTGAATTAGCTCTCACACCAATATTTGCGTCTAGAGCCTTTGCATTGAGGGCTATCTGAAAACGGCTGTGGCGCTGAAGTTGCCTGTGAATGTGGAGTTGGTGGCATGTGAAACCCGCATGTGGAGCATTCGTTTGTGTGGGATGCTCTACCAGGTTCATTTTCAGTGCTAGCCATACAAAGGGCACTAAGCATAGAGAGTGAAAACTGAGTTTACTTGAGAGCTGCTTGGAAGCCTGATGGTGTGTGAAGTTAGTGAGCCAAATGGAGTTGTTCTCCCACAAGAACCACTCGGCTGATCCTTCTTCAATATGCCCTTCACCAACATGCAGTGTTTCCTTGATTGAAATTAGCTCTCACACAATATTTGCATCTAGAGCCTTTGCATTGAGGGCTATCTGAAAACGGCTGTGGCGCTGAAGTTGCCTGTGAATGTGGAGTTGGTGGCATGTGAAACCCGCATGTGGAGCATTCGTTTGTGTGGGATGCTGACCAATCTTCATTTCAGTCCTAGGCACTCAAAGGACACTAAGCATAGAGTGTGAAAACTGAGTTTCCTTGAGAGCTGCTTGGAAGCCTGATGGTGTGTGAAGTTAGTGAACCAAATGGAGTTGTTCTCCACAAGAACCACTCGGCTGATCCTTCTTCAATATGCCCTTCACCAACATGCAGTGTTTCCTTGATTGAATTAGCTCTCACACCAATATTTGCGTTCTAGAGCCTTTGCATTGGGGGCTATCTGAAAACGGCTGTGGCGCTGAAGTTGCTTGTGAATGTGGAGTTGGTGGCATGTGAAACCCGCATGTGGAGCATTCGTTTGTGTGGGATGCTGACCAACGTCCTTTCAGTCATAGGCACTCAAAGGGCACTAAGCATAGAGTGTGAAAAACTGAGTTTCCTTGAGAGCTGCTTGGAAGCCTGATGGTGGTGTGAAGTTAGTGAGCCAAATGGAGTTGTTCTCCCACAAGAACCACTCGGCTGATCCTTCTTCAATATGCCCTTCACCAACATGCAGTGTTTCCTTGATTGAATTAGCTCTCACACCAATATTTGCGTCTAGAGCCTTTGCATTGAGGGCTATCTGAAAACGGCTGTGGCGCTGAAGTTGCCTGTGAATGTGGAGTTGGTGGCATGTGAAACCCGCATGTGGAGCATTCGTTTGTGTGGGATGCTCTACCAGGTTCATTCCCTAGATAATGTACTCAAAGGGCACTAAGCATAGAGTGTGAAAACTGAGTTTCCTTGAGAGCTGCTTGGAAGCCTGATGGTGTGTGAAGTTAGTGAGCCAAATGGAGTGTTGTTCTCCCACAAGAACCACTCGGCTGATCCTTCTTCAATATGCCCTTCACCAACATGCAGTGTTTCCTTGATTGAATTAGCTCTCACACCAATATTTGCGTCTAGAGCCTTTGCATTGAGGGCTATCTGAAAACGGCTGTGGCGCTGAAGTTGCCTGTGAATGTGGAGTTGGTGGCATGTGAAACCCGCATGTGGAGCATTCGTTTGTGTGGGATGCTCTACCAGGTTCATTCCTAGATAATGCACTCAAAGGGCACTAAGCATAGAGTGTGAAAACTGAGTTTCCTTGAGAGCTGCTTGTAAGCCTGATGGTGTGTGAAGTTAGTGAGCCAAATGGAGTTGTTCTCCCACAAGAACCACTCGGCTGATCCTTCTTCAATATGCCCTTCACCAACATGCAGTGTTTCCTTGATTGAATTAGCTCTCACACCAATATTTGCATCTAGAGCCTTTGCATTGAGGGCTATCTGAAAACGGCTGTGGCGCTGAAGTTGCCTGTGAATGTGGAGTTGGTGGCATGTGAAACCCGCATGTGGAGCATTCGTTTGTGTGGGATGCTCTACCAGGTTCATTCCTAGATAATGCACTCAAAGGGCACTAAGCATAGAGTGTGAAAACTGAGTTTCCTTGAGAGCTGCTTGGAAGCCTGATGGTGTGTGAAGTTAGTGAGCCAAATGGAGTTGTTCTCCCACAAGAACCACTCGGCTGATCCTTCTTCAATATGCCCTTCACCAACATGCAGTGTTTCCTTGATTGAATTAGCTCTCACACCAATATTTGCGTCTAGAGCCTTTGCATTGAGGGCTATCTGAAAACGGCCTGTGGCGCTGAAGTTGCCTGTGAATGTGGAGTTGGTGGCATGTGAAACCCGCATGTGGAGCATTCGTTTGTGTGGGATGCTCTACCAGGTTCATTCCTAGATAATGCACTCAAAGGGCACTAAGCATAGAGTGTGAAAACTGAGTTTCCTTGAGAGCTGCCTGGAAGCCTGATGGTGTGTGAAGTTAGTGAACCAAATGGAGTTGTTCTCCCACAAGAACCACTCGGCTGATCCTTCTTCAATATGCCCTTCACCAACATGCAGTGTTTCCTTGATTGAATTAGCTCTCACACCAATATTTGCGTCTAGAGCCTTTGCATTGAGGGCTATCTGAAAAACGGCTGTGGCGCTGAAGTTGCCTGTGAATGTGGAGTTGGTGGCATGTGAAACCCGCATGTGGAGCATTCGTTTGTGTGGGATGCTCTACCAGGATCATTCCTAGATAAGGCACTCACAGGGCACTAAGCATAGAGTGTGAAAACTGAGTTTCCTTGAGAGCTGTTTGGAAGCCTGATGGTGTGTGAAGTTAGTGAGCCAAATGGAGTTGTTCTCCCACAAGAACCACTCGGCTGATCCTTCTTCAATATGCCCTTCACCAACATGCAGTGTTTCCTTGATTGAATTAGCTCTCACACCAATATTTGCGTCTAGAGCCTTTGCATTGAGGGCTATCTGAAAACGGCTGTGGCGCTGAAGTTGCCTGTGAATGTGGAGTTGGTGGCATGTGAAACCCGCATGTGGAGCATTCGTTTGTGTGGGATGCTCTACCAGGTTCATTCCTAGATAATGCACTCAAAGGGCACTAAGCATAGAGTGTGAAAACTGAGTTTCCTTGAGAGCTGCTTGGAAGCCTGATGGTGTGTGAAGTTAGTGAGCCAAATGGAGTTGTTCTCCCACAAGAACCACTCGGCTGATCCTTCTTCAATATGTCCTTCACCAACATGCAGTGTTTCCTTGATTGAATTAGCTCTCACACCAATATCTGTGTCTAGAGCCTTTGCATTGAGGGCTATCTGAAAACGGCTGTGGCGCTGAAGTTGCCTGTGAATGTGGAGTTGGTGGCATGTGAAACCCGCATGTGGAGCATTCGTTTGTGTGGGATGCTGACCAAGCTTCATTTCAGTCCTAGGCACTCAAAGGGCACTAAGCATAGAGTGTGAAAACTGAGTTTTCCTTGAGAGCTGCTTAGAAGCCTGATGGTGTGTGAAGTTAGTGAGCCAAATGGAGTTGTTCTCCCACAAGAACCACTCGGCTGATCCTTCTTCAATATGCCCTTCACCAACATGCAGTGTTTCCTTGATTGAATTAGCTCTCACACCAATATTTGCGTCTAGAGCCTTTGCATTGAGGGCTATCTGAAAACGGCTGTGGCGCTGAAGTTGCCTGTGAATGTGGAGTTGGTGGCATGTGAAACCCCGCATGTGGAGCATTCGTTTGTGTGGGATGCTGACCAATCTTCATTTCAGTCATAGGCACTCAAAGGGCACTAAGCATAGAGTGTGAAAACTGAGTTTCCTTGAGAGCTGCTTGGAAGCCTGATGGTGTGTGAAGTTAGTGAGCCAAATGGAGTTGTTCTCCCACAAGAACCACTCGGCTGATCCTTCTTCAATATGCCCTTCACCAACATGCAGTGTTTCCTTGATTGAATTAGCTCTCACACCAATATTTGCGTCTAGAGCCTTTGCATTGAGGGCTATCTGAAAACGGCTGTGGCGCTGAAGTTGCCTGTGAATGTGGAGTTGGTGGCATGTGAAACCCGCATGTGGAGCATTCGTTTGTGTGGGATGCTGACCAAACTTCATTTCAGTCATAGGCACTCAAAAGGGCACTAAGCATAGAGTGTGAAAACTGAGTTTCCTTGAGAGCTGCTTGGAAGCCTGATGGTGTGTGAAGTTAGTGAGCCAAATGGAGTTGTTCTCCCACAAGAACCACTCGGCTGATCCTTCTTCAATATGCCCTTCACCAACATGCAGTGTTTCCTTGATTGAATTAGCTCTCACACCAATATTTGCGTCTAGAGCCTTTGCATTGAGGGCTATCTGAAAACGGCTGTGGCGCTGAAGTTGCCTGTGAATGTGGAGTTGGTGGCATGTGAAACCCGCATGTGGAGCATTCGTTTGTGTGGGATGCTCTACCAGGTTCATTCCTAGATAATGCACTCAAAGGGCACTAAGCATAGAGAGTGAAAACTGAGTTTCCTTGAGAGCTGTTTGGAAGCCTGATGGTGTGTGAAGTTAGTGAGCCAAATGGAGTTGTTCTCCCACAAGAACCACTCGGCTGATCCTTCTTCAATATGCCCTTCACCAACATGCAGTGTTTCCTTGATTGAATTAGCTCTCACACCAATATTTGCGTCTAGAGCCTTTGCATTGAGGGCTATCTGAAAACGGCTGTGGCGCTGAAGTTGCCTGTGAATGTGGAGTTGGTGGCATGTGAAACCCGCATGTGGAGCATTCGTTTGTGTGGGATGCTCTACCAGGTTCATTCCTAGATAATGCACTCAAAGGGCACTAAGCATAGAGTGTGAAAACTGAGTTTCCTTGAGAGCTGCTTGGAAGCCTGATGGTGTGTGAAGTTAGTGAACCAAATGGAGTTGTTCTCCCACAAGAACCACTCGGCTGATCCTTCTTCAATATGCCCTTCACCAACATGCAGTGTTTCCTTGATTGAATTAGCTCTCACACCAATATTTGCGTCTAGAGCCTTTGCATTGGGGGCTATCTGAAAACGGCTGTGGCGCTGAAGTTGCCTGTGAATGTGGAGTTGGTGGCATGTGAAACCCGCATGTGGAGCATTCGTTTGTGTGGGATGCTCTACCAGGTTCATTTCAGTCCTAGCCATACAAAGGGCACTAAGCATAGAGTGTGAAAACTGAGTTTCCTTGAGAGCTGCTTGGAAGCCTGATGGTGGTGTGAAGTTAGTGAGCCAAATGGAGTTGTTCTCCCACAAGAACCACTCGGCTGATCCTTCTTCAATATGCCCTTCACCAACATGCAGTGTTTCCTTGATTGAATTAGCTCTCACACCAATATTTGCGTCTAGAGCCTTTGCATTGAGGGCTATCTGAAAACGGCTGTGGCGCTGAAGTTGCCTGTGAATGTGGAGTTGGTGGCATGTGAAACCCGCATGTGGAGCATTCGTTTGTGTGGGATGCTCTACCAGGTTCATTCCTAGATAATGCACTCAAAGGGCACTAAGCATAGAGTGTGAAAACTGAGTTTCCTTGAGAGCTGCTTGGAAGCCTGATGGTGTGTGAAGTTAGTGAGCCAAATGGAGTTGTTCTCCCACAAGAACCACTCGGCTGATCCTTCTTCAATATGCCCTTCACCAACATGCAGTGTTTCCTTGATTGAATTAGCTCTCACACCAATATTGCGTCTAGAGCCTTTGCATTGAGGGCTATCTGAAAACGGCTGTGGCGCTGAAGTTGCCTGTGAATGTGGAGTTGGTGGCATGTGAAACCCGCATGTGGAGCATTCGTTTGTGTGGGATGCTCTACCAGGTTCATTCCTAGATAATGCACTCAAAGGGCACTAAGCATAGAGTGTGAAAACTGAGTTTCCTTGAGAGCTGCTTGTAAGCCTGATGGTGTGTGAAGTTAGTGAGCCAAATGGAGTTGTTCTCCCACAAGAACCACTCGGCTGATCCTTCTTCAATATGCCCTTCACCAACATGCAGTGTTTCCTTGATTGAATTAGCTCTCACACCAATATTTGCATCTAGAGCCTTTGCATTGAGGGCTATCTGAAAACGGCTGTGGCGCTGAAGTTGCCTGTGAATGTGGAGTTGGTGGCATGTGAAACCCGCATGTGGAGCATTCGTTTGTGTGGGATGCTCTACCAGGTTCATTCCTAGATAATGCACTCAAAGGGCACTAAGCATAGAGTGTGAAAACTGAGTTTCCTTGAGAGCTGTTTGGAAGCCTGATGGTGTGTGAAGTAAGTGAGCCAAATGGAGTTGTTCTCCCACAAGAACCACTCGGCTGATCCTTCTTCAATATGCCCTTCACCAACATGCAGTGTTTCCTTGATTGAATTAGCTCTCACACCAATATTTGCGTCTAGAGCCTTTGCATTGAGGGCTATCTGAAAACGGCTGTGGCGCTGAAGTTGCCTGTGAATGTGGAGTTGGTGGCATGTGAAACCCGCATGTGGAGCATTCGTTTGTGTGGGATGCTCTACCAGGTTCATTCCTAGATAATGCACTCAAAGGGCACTAAGCATAGAGTGTGAAAACTGAGTTTCCTTGAGAGCTGCCTGGAAGCCTGATGGTGTGTGAAGTTAGTGAACCAAATGGAGTTGTTCTCCCACAAGAACCACTCGGCTGATCCTTCTTCAATATGCCCTTCACCAACATGCAGTGTTTCCTTGATTGAATTAGCTCTCACACCAATATTTGCGTCTAGAGCCTTTGCATTGAGGGCTATCTGAAAACGGCTGTGGCGCTGAAGTTGCCTGTGAATGTGGAGTTGGTGGCATGTGAAACCCGCATGTGGAGCATTCGTTTGTGTGGGATGCTCTACCAGGATCATTCCTAGATAAGGCACTCAAAGGGCACTAAGCATAGAGTGTGAAAACTGAGTTTCCTTGAGAGCTGTTTGGAAGCCTGATGGTGTGTGAAGTTAGTGAGCCAAATGGAGTTGTTCTCCCACAAGAACCACTCGGCTGATCCTTCTTCAATATGCCCTTCACCAACATGCAGTGTTTCCTTGATTGAATTAGCTCTCACACCAATATTTGCGTCTAGAGCCTTTGCATTGAGGGCTATCTGAAAACGGCTGTGGCGCTGAAGTTGCCTGTGAATGTGGAGTTGGTGGCATGTGAAACCCGCATGTGGAGCATTCGTTTGTGTGGGATGCTCTACCAGGTTCATTCCTAGATAATGCACTCAAAGGGCACTAAGCATAGAGTGTGAAAACTGAGTTTCCTTGAGAGCTGCTTGGAAGCCTGATGGTGTGTGAAGTTAGTGAGCCAAATGGAGTTGTTCTCCCACAAGAACCACTCGGCTGATCCTTCTTCAATATGCCCTTCACCAACATGCAGTGTTTCCTTGATTGAATTAGCTCTCACACCAATATCTGTGTCTAGAGCCTTTGCATTGAGGGCTATCTGAAAACGGCTGTGGCGCTGAAGTTGCCTGTGAATGTGGAGTTGGTGGCATGTGAAACCCGCATGTGGAGCATTCGTTTGTGTGGGATGCTGACCAAGCTTCATTTCAGTCCTAGGCACTCAAAGGGCACTAAGCATAGAGTGTGAAAACTGAGTTTCCTTGAGAGCTGCTTAGAAGCCTGATGGTGTGTGAAGTTAGTGAGCCAAATGGAGTTGTTCTCCCACAAGAACCACTCGGCTGATCCTTCTTCAATATGCCCTTCACCAACATGCAGTGTTTCCTTGATTGAATTAGCTCTCACACCAATATTTGCGTCTAGAGCCTTTGCATTGAGGGCTATCTGAAAACGGCTGTGGCGCTGAAGTTGCCTGTGAATGTGGAGTTGGTGGCATGTGAAACCCGCATGTGGAGCATTCGTTTGTGTGGGATGCTGACCAATCTTCATTTCAGTCATAGGCACTCAAAGGGCACTAAGCATAGAGTGTGAAAACTGAGTTTCCTTGAGAGCTGCTTGGAAGCCTGATGGTGTGTGAAGTTAGTGAGCCAAATGGAGTTGTTCTCCCACAAGAACCACTCGGCTGATCCTTCTTCAATATGCCCTTCACCAACATGCAGTGTTTCCTTGATTGAATTAGCTCTCACACCAATATTTGCGTCTAGAGCCTTTGCATTGAGGGCTATCTGAAAACGGCTGTGGCGCTGAAGTTGCCTGTGAATGTGGAGTTGGTGGCATGTGAAACCCGCATGTGGAGCATTCGTTTGTGTGGGATGCTGACCAAACTTCATTTCAGTCATAGGCACTCAAAGGGCACTAAGCATAGAGTGTGAAAACTGAGTTTCCTTCAGAGCTGCTTGGAAGCCTGATGGTGTGTGAAGTTAGTGAGCAAAATGGAGTTGTTCTCCCACAAGAACCACTCGGCTGATCCTTCTTCAATATGCCCTTCACCAACATGCAGTGTTTCCTTGATTGAATTAGCTCTCACACCAATATTTGCGTCTAGAGCCTTTGCATTGAGGGCTATCTGAAAACGGCTGTGGCGCTGAAGTTGCCTGTGAATGTGGAGTTGGTGGCATGTGAAACCCGCATGTGGAGCATTCGTTTGTGTGGGATGCTCTACCAGGTTCATTCCTAGATAATGCACTCAAAGGGCACTAAGCATAGAGTGTGAAAACTGAGTTTCCTTGAGAGCTGTTTGGAAGCCTGATGGTGTGTGAAGTTAGTGAGCCAAATGGAGTTGTTCTCCCACAAGAACCACTCGGCTGATCCTTCTTCAATATGCCCTTCACCAACATGCAGTGTTTCCTTGATTGAATTAGCTCTCACACCAATATTTGCGTCTAGAGCCTTTGCATTGAGGGCTATCTGAAAACGGCTGTGGCGCTGAAGTTGCCTGTGAATGTGGAGTTGGTGGCATGTGAAACCCGCATGTGGAGCATTCGTTTGTGTGGGATGCTCTACCAGGTTCATTCCTAGATAATGCACTCAAAGGGCACTAAGCATAGAGTGTGAAAACTGAGTTTCCTTGAGAGCTGCTTGGAAGCCTGATGGTGTGTGAAGTTAGTGAACCAAATGGAGTTGTTCTCCCACAAGAACCACTCGGCTGATCCTTCTTCAATATGCCCTTCACCAACATGCAGTGTTTCCTTGATTGAATTAGCTCTCACACCAATATTTGCGTCTAGAGCCTTTGCATTGGGGGCTATCTGAAAACGGCTGTGGCGCTGAAGTTGCCTGTGAATGTGGAGTTGGTGGCATGTGAAACCCGCATGTGGAGCATTCGTTTGTGTGGGATGCTCTACCAGGTTCATTTCAGTCCTAGCCATACAAAGGGCACTAAGCATAGAGTGTGAAAACTGAGTTTCCTTGAGAGCTGCTTGGAAGCCTGATGGTGTGTGAAGTTAGTGAGCCAAATGGAGTTGTTCTCCCACAAGAACCACTCGGCTGATCCTTCTTCAATATGCCCTTCACCAACATGCAGTGTTTCCTTGATTGAATTAGCTCTCACACCAATATTTGCGTCTAGAGCCTTTGCATTGAGGGCTATCTGAAAACGGCTGTGGCGCTGAAGTTGCCTGTGAATGTGGAGTTGGTGGCATGTGAAACCCGCATGTGGAGCATTCGTTTGTGTGGGATGCTCTACCAGGTTCATTCCTAGATAATGCACTCAAAGGGCACTAAGCATAGAGTGTGAAAACTGAGTTTCCTTGAATTCCGAGAGAAGATGGCCGACCTGGGAGGACGGGCATAGAAAGGGAGGCGCTGAAGGAGAGACAGGGCGCGGCTGGAGAGAGATCTGCGGACTGAGGAACCACAGGAAGGAGTGCCAGAAGCTCCCTGGACATCGAGCATCCAAGAAGAAACACATGGTTCGGAAGAAATCCAGAGAAGGAACGCAGGAAACACAAAGACCCAGTTAAAACGTGGTGAGTCATCCCGGGAAGGGGGTGCAACAGCGGGAAGCCCAGAGGACCCAGGGCAGCTGGAGACAGCAACACTGGCCCCTGGAGGCACCTAGCTTGGCGACTTTGTGGCGCTGGGACACACAGGAACCCAGAGAGGTGGAGTGCGCCAGAGGTGAAAAAAAAAAAAAAAAAACTATTTTCGGGCTTTTCGCTCCCTGAGAGAACTATACTGAGACTGTCCCTGTTCAGTGCCCCCTGTCCCCCAGAATTCTCCCAGTCTGAGGCTGTGCGAGAATTGAACGTTCCAACTTGTGTGGGAGCCAGGGCGGAGAGTCCCTACAGGTCCCCCAGTGGTAAGGTGCAGGAGACTTGCGCAGCTTAACTCTCTCTACTGGACATCGTTGGGCAGACCACATAGTACAACAACTTCTGGGGTGCGCCAGCACAGCCTCTCACTGCTGAAAGCCCGTGGCCTCACAAAGGCGGGCACCAGCGGCGGGCGCCAGCAGCGAGCGCCTGCAACGGGGAGTGCTGCTTCAGTTCCTCTGAGGGATCTGCCTCGGTAAAACCCCTTGGTGCAGCAGCAACTTCTGGTGTGCGCGCCTGCAGCTTCTCACTGCTGAATGCCTGAGGCCCCACAGAGGAGGCCGCCAGCAGTGCGCGCCTGCGGCAGGGAGTGCTGCTTTGGGTCCTCTGAGGGATCCCCCTAGGAAAACTGCCCCAGCACAACAACAGCAACTGGGGTGCAAGCCAGCACAGCTTCTCACTGCTGAATGCCTGTGGCCTCACAAAGGCGGGCACCGGCGGCGGGCGCCAGCAGCGAGCACTTGCGGCAGGGAGTGCTGCTTCAGTTCCTCTGAGGGATCTGCCTCGGTAAAACCCCTTGGTGCAGCAACAACTTCTGGTGTGCGCCAGCACAGCTTCTCACTGCTGAATGCCTGTGGCCTCACAAAGGCGGGCACCAGCGGCGGGCGCCAGCAGCGAGCGCCTGCAACGGGGAGTGCTGCTTCAGTTCCTCTGAGGGAGCTGCCTCAGTAAAACCACTCGGTGCAACAGCAACTTCTGGTGTGCGCGCCTGCAGCTTCTCACTGCTGAATCCCCGAGGCCCCACAGAGGAGGTCCCCAGCAGTGCGCGCCTGCGGCGGGAGTGCTGCTTCGGTTCCTATGAGGGATCCCCCTAGGAAAACTGCCCCAGCACAACAACAGCAGTCCTCTGAGGAATCCCTCTGGGCAAACCCCTCAGCACACCAGCATCTGAGTTTCACATCAGGCCAGGGTTGGGCAGCTCCACAACTGCAGGCCTGAGGGGCGCTAGGGGTCTTCCAAATCCACCCCAAAACTACAGACAAGGAGCCCTGAAGCTACAAAATACTGCTACTAAGCCCTACCCCTGAAAACACACACAGGACGAAAGGTCTAACCAACAGACCTTACAGAAACCAAGCTACAGAGGGTTATAGACATTCAGGGGTTGATATAGCTATCCCCCCGCACCAAACATCTCCAATAGAACTCAAAGAAATTCTCCTTCAAAAGTAAACCTAAAGGAAGCAGCGAACTCACACCTACTCCAAACTACTGCACAAAGACCAGAAACTGTAGATAAACAAATCAGAGAATACATCCCTGAAATCAACAAGAAACAATAACGCAATGAGAAGAAACTTCAGAAAAGGGAATGATCCAGACGAGAGAGCCAGTACCTCACCAAAAAAAGACCAAAAGCCAATATCTATTTCGGAGATACGAGAAGAAGACATGGAAGCTCTACCAGACAAGGAATTTAAAAAAATAATGTTAAAAGCTGTCAGAGACAATGAGAAGAACTGGGAAGACTTCAAGGAATTCAAGAACCACATAGTCACAGAAATACAGCAAGTCAAAAACAAAATCCTTGACTTAGAGCACAAACTTGAGAGCCTAACTAACAGAATAAATACAGCAGAAGAGAGGATCTCTGAAACAGAAGACACACAAAATGAACACACCCAGCTCATTAAACAGCTAGAAACAAGCCTGAACAAAGCCAATAAGACCATTCAGGAGATGAAAGACAACCTAAGAAAATCTAATATCAGAATTATGGGACTGCCCGAAGGAGCAGAAAGAGAATCAGGAATGCAAACGGTGCTCAACGAAATTATACAGGAAAACTTCCAAAACACTTGGAACATGAACCCAGCCCAAATCCAGGATGGTCAGAGGACTCCCAGCAGATATGACCCAAAGCGATCTTCACCCAGACATATGGTGCTCAAGTTCCACTCCAACGAAGACAAAGAAAGAATCCTAAGACAAGTACGAAGCAGAGAAAAGATCACATTCCGGGGAAAACCAATCAGGATCACGGCTGACTTCTCTGAAGAGACCCTACAAGCAAGGAGAGAATGGACAAAGATCTTCCAAATCCTGAAACAGAACAACTGTCAACCAAGATTAATGTACCCAGCAAAGATCTCATTTATATTCGAGAACGAAATCAGATACTTCCATAGCAAAGAGAAACTTGAAGAATATGCCAGCACAAAACCAACTCTTCAAAATCTCCTTAGAAATGTGCTAAACACAGAAAAAACAGGGGCAAACCACAAGCAAAGATGGCAAACAGGAAGATCTCCCCACTAAAGCCCACACAAGGAGGGGTAATTACACAGATAACAACACCCACAAAGACACATATGTATGGCAGGGCAAAATCGCAGCATCTCAATATTGACTCTTAACACAAATGGCCTGAACTCACCAATCAAAAGGCACAGATTAACGGAATGGATCATCAAACAAGATCCAACTATCTGTTGCCTACAAGAGACACATCTAACCAGAAAAGCCTCTAAGAAATTTAAAGTGAAGGGATGGAAACAGATATTTCACGCCAATGGACGAGAAAAAAGGGCTGGGGTAGCTGTCCTAATTTCAGATGATATAGACTTCAAGCTTACAGACATCAAAAAGGACAGAGAAGGACATTATATATTGGTGAAAGGATTGATCCATCAGGAAGCAATTACCATCGTGAACATATATGCACCAAATCCCAATGCGCCTAGCTACGTGAAGCAATTACTTACAGACTTAAGGGGAGACATAGATATGCACACAATAGTAGTGGGTGACCTTAACACCCCACTAACAACAATAGACAGATCAACAAAACAAAAACTCAACAAAGAAACAACAGAGCTAATACAAACAATAGAACAACTGGACTTGGTTGACATTTATAGAACTTTTTATCCTAAAGCCACAGATTATACATTTTTTTCAGCAGTACATGGCACCTTCTCCAGGATCGACCACATGATAGGACACAAAGCAAATCTAAGTAACTTCAAAAAGATAGGAATCATACAATGTACCCTCTCAGACCACCATGGAATGAAACTGGAAATCAGCAATTCAAAATGCCCAAGGAAATACAGAAATTCTTGGAGGTTGAACAATATGCTATTGAACGAACAATGGGTCAGAGAAGAAATTAAAGATGAGATCAAAAAATTTATGGAAACCAATGAAAACTCTGACACAACATTCCAAAACTTGTGGGACACAGCCAAAGCAGTGCTACGGGGTAAATTCATCGCAATTGGAGCTCATGTCAAGGCCCAAGCGAGGCGCCAAATACAGGAACTAAACACACACCTCCAGGAATTGGAGAAGCAACAGCAGATGAGCCCCACACACAACAAGAAACAAGAAATCATCAAAACAAGGGAGGAAATCAACCATATAGAAATAAAAAAAACCATACACAAAATCAATGAATCAAAAAGCTGGTTTTTTTGAAAAGATAAACAAAATAGACACCCCGTTGGCCCGACTGACAAAGAAAAAACAAGAGAAAGCAAGAATTAACAGCATCAAAGATGAAAAAGGCAACATAACAACAGACATTGCAACCATTAAGAACATAATTAGAAATTACTACAAAGCACTGTACTCCAACAAATCAGATGACCATCAAGAAATGGAAAAGTTCTTAGATTTATACAACCTGCCAAAACTTAGCCCAGAGGCAACAAACGACCTGAACAAGCCCATAACTGAAGCAGAGATTGAATCAGTGATTAAAGAACTCCCAACAAAGAAAAGCCCAGGTCCAGACGGCTTCACTACAGAATTCTACAAAACATTCCGAACAGAACTAACCCCAATCCTCTACAAACTCTTCAATATAATAGAAAAGGAAGCGACCCTTCCAAACTCATTCTATGAAGCCAACATTACCTTAATCCCAAAACCAGACAGAGATCCTACAGAGAAAGAAAACTACAGACCTATCTCTCTGATGAACATTGATGCTAAGATACTCAACAAAATCCTAGCCAATAGAATTCAAAAAATCATCCGACAGATCATTCATCCGGATCAAGTAGGATTCATCCCTGGAATGCAGGGATGGTTCAACATTCGCAAATCCATAAATGTGATACACCACATCCAAAAACTGAAAAACAAGAATCACATGATAGTATCAATAGACGCTGAAAAAGCTTTTGACAAAATCCAACACCACTTCCTGCTAAAAACCCTAACCAAAGTAGGCATAGATGGAAAAATCCACAACATAATCAAAGCAATATATGAAAAACCCAATGCCAGCATCATACTGAATGGAGAAAAACTGGAACCCTTCCCACTAAGAACTGGAACAAGACAGGGATGTCCACTTTCTCCACTGCTATTCAACATAGTCCTAGAGGTACTCGCTGAGGCCATAAGACAAGAAAAAGAAATCAAAGGAATCCAAATTGGAAATGAAGAAGTCAAACTTTCACTATACGCAGATGACATGATTCTTTACATAGAAGAGCCAAGAGGCTCAACACAGAGACTCCTAGAACTTATACGAGAGTTTGGGAGTGTGGCAGGGTACAAAATTAATGAACACAAATCAACAGCCATAGTGTATGCAAACAACCCCAAGTTGGAAAAAGATCTAAGCAGCAAAATACCATTCAAAATAACAGAGAAAACTATGAAGTATCTGGGAATTAACCTAACCAAAAATGTAGGAGACCTATTTGAGGAAAACTACAAACCACTTAAAAAAGAAATTGAAGAAGACCTCAAAAGATGGAGTAACATCCCATGCTCCTGGATAGGTAAAATCAATATCATTAAAATGTCTATATTGCCAAAGGCGATATATACATTCAACGCAATTCCAATCAAACTGCCCAAAACATTCTTCATGGAACTGGAAACAATGATCCAAAAGTTCATCTGGAAGCACAAAAAACCACGAATAGCCAGAACCATCCTGAAGAACAGGAAGTTAGCAGGGGGAATCACAGTTCCAGACCTCTGGACATACTATAGGGCAGTGGTTATCAAAACAGCGTGGTACTGGCACAAAGATAGAGAGGAAGATCAATGGAGCAGAATAGAATCACCAGACAGTAATCCACATAGATACAGTCAATTAATCTTTGACAAAAAGACAGACAACAATCCAAGCAAATGGGAAGGTCTGTTCAATAAATGCTGTTGGGACAACTGGTTGATAGCCTGCAGAAACAAAAAGATAGACCCACATCTCTCACCATACACTAAGATCAAATCTAAATGGATAAAAGACCTAAACCTACATCCAGAAACCTTCAAACTTTTGGAAGAAAATGTTGGAAACACACTGCAACACTTAGGAGTAGGCCCTCACTTCCTAAAAAAGACTCCAAATGCAGTAGAAATCAAGACCAAAATAAACAATTGGGACCTCATCAAACTAAGAAGCTTCTGTACAGCTAGAGAAACAATCAACAAAGTAAAAAAGCAACCCACAGAATGGGAGAAGATCTTTGCGCACGACATAGGTGACAGAGGGCTAATTTCCAGAATATACAAAGAACTACAAAACAACCAAAATGTCAAAACAAACAAGCCACTCAAGAAATGGGCACAGGAAATGGGCAGACATTTCACAAAGGAACAAACCCAAATGGCAAACAAGCATATGAAAAAATGCTCAAGCTCCCTGGCAATAAGGGAAATCCAAATGAAGACAACCTTGAGGTACCACCTAACTCCAGTAAGGATGGCACACATACGTAATACCACCAACACTTGTTGGCGAGGATGTGGGGAAAAGGGAACCCTTCTCCACTGCTGGTGGGACTGCAGATTGGTACAGCCTCTATGGGAATCAGTTTGGCGAATACTCAAGCAACTGAAAATCAACATGCCATATGATCCAGCAATAGCACTCCTAGGGATATATCCAAAACATCTCCTACTCAAGAAACCAACATGCACGTCAATGTTCATAGCAGCACAATCTACAATCGCAAAAACCTGGAAGCAGCCAAAATGCCCATCAATAGAAGACTGGATAAGGAAGCTATGGTTCATCTACTCTATGGAATACTACTCAGCTATTAAAAAAAACGAAATGCAGTTCTTTGTGGACAAATGGGCCCGACTGGAATCCATCATGCTAAGAGAAATGAACCAATCCCAAAAGGTTAAATACCACATGTTTGCCTTAATCTGAGATGAAAAGATGACAACCTGATAGTACCTGTATATTGTAATATTATTGCAATCTCTAACAACCTGTATCCAATACAATAAGATAATGTGATATAATCTATAAACCAACAATTAATGTCAGAATACTTAAGATCTACATCGAAAAACTGTAAAACCTACTATACCCTCAATACGTTATGTTAATCCGTAATGGGGGGGAGTGCAGGGAAGCCTTTCAGGACCATAAAAAGAGTGAGGAAAAAGTATAATATAGCCTATCATGATCAAATCTGGTAATTCATAGACAACAGACTCAAAGCAGCACTAAACAATAGTAAAACTACTATACCAATGCATGAGGGGGGAATCGGGTGCGATCCTGACAACCTCTTAACAGGAGGTCATGTGCGTGGAGCAGGGGGGCACTCCAGGGTAGAGCAGATGGCAAGGAGAAAGCCTGGATCCCAACCATGAAGACTCCCAGACCTTCACCACAAACTACTAATACGAGCAACAAGGACTATATCCCAACTGCCAAGGAGGCCACAGGGAATTGGATGCCCTCGGAGGCCGAGTACTCTGAGGTCACCCACCCCTAACCGGAGCTCCCGCAGGGGATGGAAGAAGTCCAAACACTACCGCGCAGAAACCAACGTCATCGGAATGACAACCAGAAGCCCTGAGCGGTCCGCAGAAACAGAAGAACAATAAACGTCCCTCGGGACCAGGGAGGAGAGCTTTCTCTGGACCGAGCCTGGCTCCACCTCTGGACCCCCACCCTCCCTTGCAATGACCATCAGGATCGCTCCGAAAACCCCTCACAGCAAACAAACAATCATACAAACTAAAAAAAAAAAACCTAAAATAAATAGACAAACAACAAAAAGTAGAGCTTGAAATCCGACAGGAAAGAGCTGGCATGGATTGGCTAATGCCTCGCTGGGTAGGACACAAAGATTAGTCACTCCTTACCATGGTGTTGGGGACTTTCCTGCACACCCCCCCCCCCAAAAAAAAAATGTTCTGCACCTTAACTGCTGACAATTAAAACTCTTTTAAAAATTAATAAAAAAAAAAAAAAAAAAAAAAACTGAGTTTCCTTGAGAGCTGCTTGGAAGCCTGATGGTGTGTGAAGTTAGTGAGCCAAATGGAGTTGTTCTCCCACAAGAACCACTCGGCTGATCCTTCTTCAATATGCCCTTCACCAACATGCAGTGTTTCCTTGATTGAATTAGCTCTCACACCAATATTTGCGTCTAGAGCCTTTGCATTGAGGGCTATCTGAAAACGGCTGTGGCGCTGAAGTTGCCTGTGAATGTGGAGTTGGTGGCATGTGAAACCCGCATGTGGAGCATTCGTTTGTGTGGGATGCTCTACCAGGTTCATTCCTAGATAATGCACTCAAAGGGCACTAAGCATAGAGTGTGAAAACTGAGTTTCCTTGAGAGCTGCTTGGAAGCCTGATGGTGTGTGAAGTTAGTGAGCCAAATGGAGTTGTTCTCCCACAAGAACCACTCGGCTGATCCTTCTTCAATATGCCCTTCACCAACATGCAGTGTTTCCTTGATTGAATTAGCTCTCACACCAATATTTGCGTCTAGAGCCTTTGCATTGAGGGCTATCTGAAAACGGCTGTGGCGCTGAAGTTGCCTGTGAATGTGGAGTTGGTGGCATGTGAAACCCGCATGTGGAGCATTCGTTTGTGTGGGATGCTCTACCAGGTTCATTTCAGTGCTAGCCATACAAAGGGCACTAAGCATAGAGTGTGAAAACTGAGTTTCCTTGAGAGCTGCTTGGAAGCCTGATGGTGTGTGAAGTTAGTGAGCCAAATGGAGTTGTTCTCCCACAAGAACCACTTGGCTGATCCTTCTTCAATATGCCCTTCACCAACATGCAGTGTTTCCTTGATTGAATTAGCTCTCACACCAATATTTGCGTCTAGAGCCTTTGCATTGAGGGCTATCTGAAAACGGCTGTGGCGCTGAAGTTGCCTGTGAATGTGGAGTTGGTGGCATGTGAAACCCGCATGTGGAGCATTCGTTTGTGTGGGATGCTGACCAAGCTTCATTTCAGTCCTAGGCACTCAAAGGGCACTAAGCATAGAGTGTGAAAACTGAGTTTCCTTGAGAGCTGCTTGGAAGCCTGATGGTGTGTGAAGTTAGTGAGCCAAATGGAGTTGTTCTCCACAAGAACCACTCGGCTGATCCTTCTTCAATATGCCCTTCACCAACATGCAGTGTTTCCTTGATTGAATTAGCTCTCACACCAATATTTGTGTCTAGAGCCTTTGCATTGAGGGCTATCTGAAAACGGCTGTGGCGCTGAAGTTGCCTGTGAATGTGGAGTTGGTGGCATGTGAAACCCGCATGTGGAGCATTCGTTTGTTTGGGATGCTCTACCAGGTTCATTTCAGTCCTAGCCATACAAAGGGCACTAAGCATAGAGCGTGAAAACTGAGTTTCCTTGAGAGCTGCTTGGAAGCCTGATGGTGTGTGAAGTTAGTGAGCCAAATGGAGTTGTTCTCCCACAAGAACCACTCGGCTGATCCTTCTTCAATATGCCCTTCACCAACATGCAGTGTTTCCTTGATTGAATTAGCTCTCACACCAATATTTGCGTCTAGAGCCTTTGCATTGAGGGCTATCTGAAAACGGCTGTGGCGCTGAAGTTGCCTGTGAATGTGGAGTTGGTGGCATGTGAAACCCGCATGTGGAGCATTCGTTTGTGTGGGATGCTCTACCAGGTTCATTCCTAGATAATGCACTCAAAGGGCACTAAGCATAGAGTGTGAAAACTGAGTTTCCTTGAGAGCTGCTTGGAAGCCTGATGGTGTGTGAAGTTAGTGAGCCAAATGGAGTTGTTCTCCCACAAGAACCACTCGGCTGATCCTTCTTCAATATGCCCTTCACCAACATGCAGTGTTTCCTTGATTGAATTAGCTCTCACACCAATATTTGCGTCTAGAGCCTTTGCATTGAGGGCTATCTGAAAACGGCTGTGGCGCTGAAGTTGCCTGTGAATGTGGAGTTGGTGGCATGTGAAACCCGCATGTGGAGCATTCGTTTGTGTGGGATGCTCTACCAGGTTCATTCCTAGATAATGCACTCAAAGGGCACTAAGCATAGAGTGTGAAAACTGAGTTTCCTTGAGAGCTGCTTGGAAGCCTGATGGTGTGTGAAGTTAGTGAGCCAAATGGAGTTGTTCTCCCACAAGAACCACTCGGCTGATCCTTCTTCAATATGCCCTTCACCAACATGCAGTGTTTCCTTGATTGAATTAGCTCTCACACCAATATTTGCGTCTAGAGCCTTTGCATTGAGGGCTATCTGAAAACGGCTGTGGCGCTGAAGTTGCCTGTGAATGTGGAGTTGGTGGCATGTGAAACCCGCATGTGGAGCATTCGTTTGTTTGGGATGCTCTACCAGGTTCATTTCAGTCCTAGCCATACAAAGGGCACTAAGCATAGAGCGTGAAAACTGAGTTTCCTTGAGAGCTGCTTGGAAGCCTGATGGTGTGTGAAGTTAGTGAGCCAAATGGAGTTGTTCTCCCACAAGAACCACTCGGCTGATCCTTCTTCAATATGCCCTTCACCAACATGCAGTGTTTCCTTGATTGAATTAGCTCTCACACCAATATTTGCGTCTAGAGCCTTTGCATTGAGGGCTATCTGAAAACGGCTGTGGCGCTGAAGTTGCCTGTGAATGTGGAGTTGGTGGCATGTGAAACCCGCATGTGGAGCATTCGTTTGTGTGGGATGCTCTACCAGGTTCATTCCTAGATAATGCACTCAAAGGGCACTAAGCATAGAGTGTGAAAACTGAGTTTCCTTGAGAGCTGCTTGGAAGCCTGATGGTGTGTGAAGTTAGTGAGCCAAATGGAGTTGTTCTCCCACAAGAACCACTCGGCTGATCCTTCTTCAATATGCCCTTCACCAACATGCAGTGTTTCCTTGATTGAATTAGCTCTCACACCAATATTTGCGTCTAGAGCCTTTGCATTGAGGGCTATCTGAAAACGGCTGTGGCGCTGAAGTTGCCTGTGAATGTGGAGTTGGTGGCATGTGAAACCCGCATGTGGAGCATTCGTTTGTGTGGGATGCTCTACCAGGTTCATTCCTAGATAATGCACTCAAAGGGCACTAAGCATAGAGAGTGAAAACTGAGTTTCCTTGAGAGCTGCTTGGAAGCCTGATGGTGTGTGAAGTTAGTGAGCCAAATGGAGTTGTTCTCCCACAAGAACCACTCGGCTGATCCTTCTTCAATATGCCCTTCACCAACATGCAGTGTTTCCTTGATTGAATTAGCTCTCACACCAATATTTGCGTCTAGAGCCTTTGCATTGAGGGCTATCTGAAAACGGCTGTGGCGCTGAAGTTGCCTGTGAATGTGGAGTTGGTGGCATGTGAAACCCGCATGTGGAGCATTCGTTTGTGTGGGATGCTCTACCAGGTTCATTCCTTGATAATGCATTCAAAGGGCACTAAGCATAGAGTGTGAAAACTGAGTTTCCTTGAGAGCTGCTTGGAAGCCTGATGGTGTGTGAAGTTAGTGAGCCAAATGGAGTTGTTCTCCAACAAGAACCACTCGGCTGATCCTTCTTCAATATGCCCTTCACCAACATGCAGTGTTTCCTTGATTGAATTAGCTCTCACACCAATATTTGCGTCTAGAGCCTTTGCATTGAGGGCTATCTGAAAACGGCTGTGGCGCTGAAGTTGCCTGTGAATGTGGAGTTGGTGGCATGTGAAACCCGCATGTGGAGCATTCGTTTGTGTGGGATGCTCTACCAGGTTCATTCCTAGATAATGCACTCAAAGGGCACTAAGCATAGAGTGTGAAAACTGAGTTTCCTTGAGAGCTGCTTGGAAGCCTGATGGTGTGTGAAGTTAGTGAGCCAAATGGAGTTGTTCTCCCACAAGAACCACTCGGCTGATCCTTCTTCAATATGCCCTTCACCAACATGCAGTGTTTCCTTGATTGAATTAGCTCTCACACCAATATTTGCGTCTAGAGCCTTTGCATTGAGGGCTATCTGAAAACGGCTGTGGCGCTGAAGTTGCCTGTGAATGTGGAGTTGGTGGCATGTGAAACCCGCATGTGGAGCATTCGTTTGTGTGGGATGCTCTACCAGGTTCATTTCAGTCCTAGCCATACAAAGGGCACTAAGCATAGAGCGTGAAAACTGAGTTTCCTTGAGAGCTGCTTGGAAGCCTGATGGTGTGTGAAGTTAGTGAGCCAAATGGAGTTGTTCTCCCACAAGAACCACTCGGCTGATCCTTCTTCAATATGCCCTTCACCAACATGCAGTGTTTCCTTGATTGAATTAGCTCTCACACCAATATTTGCGTCTAGAGCCTTTGCATTGAGGGCTATCTGAAAACGGCTGTGGCGCTGAAGTTGCCTGTGAATGTGGAGTTGGTGGCATGTGAAACCCGCATGTGGAGCATTCGTTTGTGTGGGATGCTCTACCAGGTTCATTCCTAGATAATGCACTCAAAGGGCACTAAGCATAGAGTGTGAAAACTGAGTTTCCTTGAGAGCTGCTTGGAAGCCTGATGGTGTGTGAAGTTAGTGAGCCAAATGGAGTTGTTCTCCCACAAGAACCACTCGGCTGATCCTTCTTCAATATGCCCTTCACCAACATGCAGTGTTTCCTTGATTGAATTAGCTCTCACACCAATATTTGCGTCTAGAGCGTTTGCATTGAGGGCTATCTGAAAACGGCTGTGGCGCTGAAGTTGCCTGTGAATGTGGAGTTGGTGGCATGTGAAACCCGCATGTGGAGCATTCGTTTGTGTGGGATGCTCTACCAGGTTCATTCCTAGATAATGCACTCAAAGGGCACTAAGCATAGAGTGTGAAAACTGAGTTTCCTTGAGAGCTGCTTGGAAGCCTGATGGTGTGTGAAGTTAGTGAGCCAAATGGAGTTGTTCTCCCACAAGAACCACTCGGCTGATCCTTCTTCAATATGCCCTTCACCAACATGCAGTGTTTCCTTGATTGAATTAGCTCTCACACCAATATTTGCGTCTAGAGCCTTTGTATTGAGGGCTATCTGAAAACGGCTGTGGCGCTGAAGTTGCCTGTGAATGTGGAGTTGGTGGCATGTGAAACCCGCATGTGGAGCATTCGTTTGTTTGGGATGCTCTACCAGGTTCATTTCAGTCCTAGCCATACAAAGGGCACTAAGCATAGAGCGTGAAAACTGAGTTTCCTTGAGAGCTGCTTGGAAGCCTGATGGTGTGTGAAGTTAGTGAGCCAAATGGAGTTGTTCTCCCACAAGAACCACTCGGCTGATCCTTCTTCAATATGCCCTTCACCAACATGCAGTGTTTCCTTGATTGAATTAGCTCTCACACCAATATTTGCGTCTAGAGCCTTTGCATTGAGGGCTATCTGAAAACGGCTGTGGCGCTGAAGTTGCCTGTGAATGTGGAGTTGGTGGCATGTGAAACCCGCATGTGGAGCATTCGTTTGTGTGGGATGCTCTACCAGGTTCATTCCTAGATAATGCACTCAAAGGGCACTAAGCATAGAGTGTGAAAACTGAGTTTCCTTGAGAGCTGTTTGGAAGCCTGATGGTGTGTGAAGTTAGTGAGCCAAATGGAGTTGTTCTCCCACAAGAACCACTCGGCTGATCCTTCTTCAATATGCCCTTCACCAACATGCAGTGTTTCCTTGATTGAATTAGCTCTCACACCAATATTTGCGTCTAGAGCCTTTGCATTGAGGGCTATCTGAAAACGGCTGTGGCGCTGAAGTTGCCTGTGAATGTGGAGTTGGTGGCATGTGAAACCCGCATGTGGAGCATTCGTTTGTGTGGGATGCTCTACCAGGTTCATTCCTAGATAATGCACTCAAAGGGCACTAAGCATAGAGAGTGAAAACTGAGTTTCCTTGAGAGCTGCTTGGAAGCCTGATGGTGTGTGAAGTTAGTGAGCCAAATGGAGTTGTTCTCCCACAAGAACCACTCGGCTGATCCTTCTTCAATATGCCCTTCACCAACATGCAGTGTTTCCTTGATTGAATTAGCTCTCACACCAATATTTGCGTCTAGAGCCTTTGCATTGAGGGCTATCTGAAAACGGCTGTGGCGCTGAAGTTGCCTGTGAATGTGGAGTTGGTGGCATGTGAAACCCGCATGTGGAGCATTCGTTTGTGTGGGATGCTCTACCAGGTTCATTCCTTGATAATGCATTCAAAGGGCACTAAGCATAGAGTGTGAAAACTGAGTTTCCTTGAGAGCTGCTTGGAAGCCTGATGGTGTGTGAAGTTAGTGAGCCAAATGGAGTTGTTCTCCAACAAGAACCACTCGGCTGATCCTTCTTCAATATGCCCTTCACCAACATGCAGTGTTTCCTTGATTGAATTAGCTCTCACACCAATATTTGCGTCTAGAGCCTTTGCATTGAGGGCTATCTGAAAACGGCTGTGGCGCTGAAGTTGCCTGTGAATGTGGAGTTGGTGGCATGTGAAACCCGCATGTGGAGCATTCGTTTGTGTGGGATGCTCTACCAGGTTCATTCCTAGATAATGCACTCAAAGGGCACTAAGCATAGAGTGTGAAAACTGAGTTTCCTTGAGAGCTGCTTGGAAGCCTGATGGTGTGTGAAGTTAGTGAGCCAAATGGAGTTGTTCTCCCACAAGAACCACTCGGCTGATCCTTCTTCAATATGCCCTTCACCAACATGCAGTGTTTCCTTGATTGAATTAGCTCTCACACCAATATTTGCGTCTAGAGCCTTTGCATTGAGGGCTATCTGAAAACGGCTGTGGCGCTGAAGTTGCCTGTGAATGTGGAGTTGGTGGCATGTGAAACCCGCATGTGGAGCATTCGTTTGTGTGGGATGCTCTACCAGGTTCATTCCTAGATAATGCACTCAAAGGGCACTAAGCATAGAGTGTGAAAACTGAGTTTCCTTGAGAGCTGCTTGGAAGCCTGATGGTGTGTGAAGTTAGTGAGCCAAATGGAGTTGTTCTCCCACAAGAACCACTCGGCTGATCCTTCTTCAATATGCCCTTCACCAACATGCAGTGTTTCCTTGATTGAATTAGCTCTCACACCAATATTTGCGTCTAGAGCCTTTGCATTGAGGGCTATCTGAAAACGGCTGTGGCGCTGAAGTTGCCTGTGAATGTGGAGTTGGTGGCATGTGAAACCCGCATGTGGAGCATTCGTTTGTGTGGGATGCTCTACCAGGTTCATTCCTAGATAATGCACTCAAAGGGCACTAAGCATAGAGTGTGAAAACTGAGTTTCCTTGAGAGCTGTTTGGAAGCCTGATGGTGTGTGAAGTTAGTGAGCCAAATGGAGTTGTTCTCCCACAAGAACCACTCGGCTGATCCTTCTTCAATATGCCCTTCACCAACATGCAGTGTTTCCTTGATTGAATTAGCTCTCACACCAATATTTGCGTCTAGAGCCTTTGCATTGAGGGCTATCTGAAAACGGCTGTGGCGCTGAAGTTGCCTGTGAATGTGGAGTTGGTGGCATGTGAAACCCGCATGTGGAGCATTCGTTTGTGTGGGATGCTCTACCAGGTTCATTCCTAGATAATGCACTCAAAGGGCACTAAGCATAGAGTGTGAAAACTGAGTTTCCTTGAGAGCTGCTTGGAAGCCTGATGGTGTGTGAAGTTAGTGAGCCAAATGGAGTTGTTCTCCCACAAGAACCACTCGGCTGATCCTTCTTCAATATGCCCTTCACCAACATGCAGTGTTTCCTTGATTGAATTAGCTCTCACACCAATATTTGCGTCTAGAGCCTTTGCATTGAGGGCTATCTGAAAACGGCTGTGGCGCTGAAGTTGCCTGTGAATGTGGAGTTGGTGGCATGTGAAACCCGCATGTGGAGCATTCGTTTGTGTGGGATGCTCTACCAGGTTCATTCCTAGATAATGCACTCAAAGGGCACTAAGCATAGAGTGTGAAAACTGAGTTTCCTTGAGAGCTGTTTGGAAGCCTGATGGTGTGTGAAGTTAGTGAGCCAAATGGAGTTGTTCTCCCACAAGAACCACTCGGCTGATCCTTCTTCAATATGCCCTTCACCAACATGCAGTGTTTCCTTGATTGAATTAGCTCTCACACCAATATTTGCGTCTAGAGCCTTTGCATTGAGGGCTATCTGAAAACGGCTGTGGCGCTGAAGTTGCCTGTGAATGTGGAGTTGGTGGCATGTGAAACCCGCATGTGGAGCATTCGTTTGTGTGGGATGCTGACCAAACTTCATTTCAGTCCTAGGCACTCAAAGGGCACTAAGCATAGAGTGTGAAAACTGAGTTTCCTTGAGAGCTGCTTGGAAGCCTGATGGTGTGTGAAGTTAGTGAGCCAAATGGAGTTGTTCTCCCACAAGAACCACTCGGCTGATCCTTCTTCAATATGCCCTTCACCAACATGCAGTGTTTCCTTGATTGAATTAGCTCTCACACCAATATTTGCGTCTAGAGCCTTTGCATTGAGGGCTATCTGAAAACGGCTGTGGCGCTGAAGTTGCCTGTGAATGTGGAGTTGGTGGCATGTGAAACCCGCATGTGGAGCATTCGTTTGTGTGGGATGCTCTACCAGGTTCATTTCAGTGCTAGCCATACAAAGGGCACTAAGCATAGAGAGTGAAAACTGAGTTTCCTTGAGAGCTGCTTGGAAGCCTGATGGTGTGTGAAGTTAGTGAGCCAAATGGAGTTGTTCTCCCACAAGAACCACTCGGCTGATCCTTCTTCAATATGCCCTTCACCAACATGCAGTGTTTCCTTGATTGAATTAGCTCTCACACCAATATTTGCGTCTAGAGCCTTTGCATTGAGGGCTATCTGAAAACGGCTGTGGCGCTGAAGTTGCCTGTGAATGTGGAGTTGGTGGCATGTGAAACCCGCATGTGGAGCATTCGTTTGTGTGGGATGCTCTACCAGGTTCATTCCTAGATAATGCACTCAAAGGGCACTAAGCATAGAGTGTGAAAACTGAGTTTCCTTGAGAGCTGCTTGGAAGCCTGATGGTGTGTGAAGTTAGTGAGCCAAATGGAGTTGTTCTCCCACAAGAACCACTCGGCTGATCCTTCTTCAATATGCCCTTCACCAACATGCAGTGTTTCCTTGATTGAATTAGCTCTCACACCAATATTTGCGTCTAGAGCCTTTGCATTGAGGGCTATCTGAAAACGGCTGTGGCGCTGAAGTTGCCTGTGAATGTGGAGTTGGTGGCATGTGAAACCCGCATGTGGAGCATTCGTTTGTGTGGGATGCTCTACCAGGTTCATTTCAGTGCTAGCCATACAAAGGGCACTAAGCATAGAGAGTGAAAACTGAGTTTACTTGAGAGCTGCTTGGAAGCCTGATGGTGTGTGAAGTTAGTGAGCCAAATGGAGTTGTTCTCCCACAAGAACCACTCGGCTGATCCTTCTTCAATATGCCCTTCACCAACATGCAGTGTTTC
>NW_026698273.1:0-60820 GCF_030435755.1 Ochotona princeps
GAAACTCAGTTTTCACACTCTATGCTTAGTGCCCTTTGAGTGCCTAGGACTGAAATGAAGCTTGGTGAGCATCCCACACAAACGAATGCTCCACATGCGGGTTTCACATGCCACCAACTCCACATCCTCAGGCAACTTCAGCGCCACAGCCGTTTTCAGATAGCCCTCAATGCAAAGTCTCTAGACGCAAATATTGGTGTGAGAGCTAATTCAATCAAGGAAACACTGCATGTTGGTGAAGGGCATATTGAAGAAGGATCAGCCGAGTGGTTCTTGTGGGAGAACAACTCCATTTGGCTCACTAACTTCACACACTATCAGGCTTCCAAACAGCTCTCAAGGAAACTCAGTTTTCACACTCTATGCTTAGTGCCCTTTGAGTGCATTATCTAGAAATGAAGCTTGGTGAGCATCCCACACAAACGAATGCTCCACATGCGGGTTTCACATGCCACCAACTCCACATTCACAGGCAACTTCAGTGCCACAGCCATTTTCAGATAGCCCTCAATGCAAAGGCTCTAGACGCAAATATTGGTGTGAGAGCTAATTCAATCAAGGAAACACTGTATGTTGGTGAAGGGCATATTGAAGAAGGATCAGCCGAGTGGATGTTGTGGGAGAACAACTCCATTTGGCTCACTAACTTCACACACCATCAGGCTTCCAAGCAGCTCTCACGGAATCTCAGTTTTCACACTCTATGCTTAGTGCCCTTTGAGTGCCTAGGACTGAAATGAAACTTGGTGAGCATCCCACACAAACCAATGCTCCACATGTGGGTTTCACATGCCACCAACTCCACATTCACAGGCAACTTCAGCGCCACAGCCGTTTTCAGATAGCCATCAATGAAAAGGCTCTAGACGCAAATATTGGTGTGAGAGCTAATTCAATCAAGGAAATACTGCATGTTGGTGAAGGGCATATTGAAGAAGGATCAGCCGAGTGGTTCTTGTGGGAGAACAACTCCATTTGGCTCACTAACTTCACACACCATCAGGCTTCCAAGCAGCTCTCAAGGAACCTCAGTTTTCACACTCTATGCTTAGTGCCCTTTGAGTGCATTATCTAGGAATGAACCTGGTAGAGCATCCCACACAAACGAATGCTCCACATGCGGGTTTCACATGCCACCAACTCCACATTCACAGGCAACTTCAGCGCCACAACCTTTTCAGATAGCCCTCAATGCAAAGGTTCTAGACGCAAATATTTGTGTGAGAGCTAATTCAATCAAGGAAACACTGCATGTTGCTGAAGGGCATCCTGAAGAAGGATCAGCCGAGTGGTTCTTGTGGGAGAACAACTCCATTTGGCTCACTAACTTCACACACCATCAGGCTTCCAAGCAGCTCTCACGGAATCTCAGTTTTCACACTCTATGCTTAGTGCCCTTTGAGTGCCTAGGACTGAAATGATACATGGTGAGCATCCCACACAAACGAATCCTCCACATGCGGGTTTCACATGCCACCAACTCCACATTCTCAGGCAACTTCAGCGCCACAGCCGTTTTCAGATAGCCCTCAATGCAGAGGTTCTAGACGCAAATATTGGTGTGAGAGCTAATTCAATCAAGGAAACACTGTATGTTGGTGAAGGGCATATTGAAGAAGGATCAGCCGAGTGGTTCTTGTGGGAGAACAACTCCATTTGGCTCACTAACTTCACACACCATCAGGCTTCCAAGCAGCTCTCAAGGAAACTCAGTTTTCACACTCTATGCTTAGTGCCCTTTGAGTGCCTAGGACTGAAATGAAGCTTGGTGAGCATCCCACACAAACGAATGCTCCACATGCGGGTTTCACATGCCACCAACTCCACATCCTCAGGCAACGTCAGCGCCACAGCCGTTTTCAGTTAGCCCTCCATGCAAAGTCTCTAGACGCAAATATTGGTGTGAGAGCTAATTCAATCAAGGAAACACTGCATGTTGGTGAAGGTCATATTGAAGAAGGATCAGCCGAGTGGTTCTTGTGGGAGAACAACTCCATTTGGCTCACTAACTTCACACACTATCAGGCTTCCAAACAGCTCTCAAGGAAACTCAGTTTTCACACTCTATGCTTAGTGCCCTTTGAGTGCATTATCTAGAAATGAAGCTTGGTGAGCATCCCACACAAACGAATGCTCCACATGCGGGTTTCACATGCCACCAACTCCACATTCACAGGCAACTTCAGTGCCACAGCCGTTTTCAGATAGCCCTCAATGCAAAGGCTCTAGACGCAAATATTGGTGTGAGAGCTAATTCAATCAAGGAAACACTGTATGTTGGTGAAGGGCATATTGAAGAAGGATCAGCCGAGTGGTTCTTGTGGGAGAACAACTCCATTTGGCTCACTAACTTCACACACCATCAGGCTTCCAAGCAGCTCTCACGGAATCTCAGTTTTCACACTCTATGCTTAGTGCCCTTTGAGTGCCTAGGACTGAAATGAAACTTGGTGAGCATCCCACACAAACCAATGCTCCACATGCGGGTTTCACATGCCACCAACTCCACATTCACAGGCAACTTCAGCGCCACAGCCGTTTTCAGATAGCCCTCAATGAAAAGGCTCTAGACGCAAATATTGGTGTGAGAGCTAATTCAATCAAGGAAACACTGCATGTTGGTGAAGGGCATATTGAAGAAGGATCAGCCGAGTGGTTCTTGTGGGAGAACAACTCCATTTGGCTCACTAACTTCACACACCATCAGGCTTCCAAGCAGCTCTCAAGGAACCTCAGTTTTCACACTCTATGCTTAGTGCCCTTTGAGTGCATTATCTAGGAATGAACCTGGTAGAGCATCCCACACAAACGAATGCTCCACATGCGGGTTTCACATGCCACCAACTCCACATTCACAGGCAACTTCAGCGCCACAACCTTTTCAGATAGCCCTCAATGCAAAGGTTCTAGACGCAAATATTTGTGTGAGAGCTAATTCAATCAAGGAAACACTGCATGTTGGTGCAGGGCATATTGAAGAAGGATCAGCCGAGTGGTTCTTGTGGGAGAACAACTCCATTTGGCTCACTAACTTCACACACCATCAGGCTTCCAAGCAGCTCTCAAGGAAACTCAGTTTTCACACTCTATGCTTAGTGCCCTTTGAGTGCATTATCTAGGAATGAACCTGGTAGAGCATCCCACACAAACGAATGCTCCACATGCGGGTTTCACATGCCACCAACTCCACATTCTCAGGCAACTTCAGCGCCACAACCGTTTTCAGATAGCCCTCAATGCAAAGGTTCTAGATGCAAAGATTAGTGTGAGAGCTAATTCAATCAAGGAAACTCTGCATGTTGGTGCAGGGCATATTGAAGAAGGATCAGCCGAGTGGTTCTTGTGGGAGAACAACTCCATTTGGCTCACTAACTTCACACACCATCAGGCTTCCAAGCAGCTCTCAAGGAAACTCAGTTTTCACACTCTATGCTTAGTGCCCTTTGAGTGCCTAGGACTGAAATGAAGCTTGGTGAGCATCCCACACAAACGAATGCTCCACATGCGGGTTTCACATGCCACCAACTCCACATTCTCAGGCAACTTCAGCGCCACAGCCGTTTTCAGATAGCCCTCAATGCAAAGGCTCTAGACGCAAATATTGGTGTGAGAGCTAATTCAATCAAGGAAACACTGCATGTTGGTGAAGGGCATATTGAAGAAGGATCAGCCGAGTGGTTCTTGTGGGAGAACAACTCCACTTGGCTCACTAACTTCACACACCATCAGGCTTCCAAGCAGCTCTCAAGGAATCTCAGTTTTCACACTCTATGCTTAGTGCCCTTTGAGTGCCTAGGACTGAAATGAAGCTTGGTGAGCATCCCACACAATCGAATGCTCCACATGCGGGTTTCACATGCCACCAACTCCACATTCTCAGGCAACTTCAGCGCCACAGCCGTTTTCAGATAGCCCTCAATGCAGAGGTTCTAGACGCAAATATTGGTGTGAGAGCTAATTCAATCAAGGAAACACAGCCTGTTAGTGAAGGGCATATTGAAGAAGGATCAGCCGAGTGGTTCTTGTGGGAGAACAACTCCATTTGGCTCACTAACTTCACACACCATCAGGCTTCCAAGCAGCTCTCAGGAAAACTCAGTTTTCACACTCTATGCTTAGTGCCCTTTGAGTGCCTAGGACTGAAATGAAGCTTGGTGAGCATCCCACACAAACGAATGCTCCACATGCGGGTTTCACATGCCACCAACTTCACATTCTCAGGCAACTTCAGCGCCACTGCCATTTTCAGATAGCCCTCAATGCAAAGGCTCTAGACGCAAATATTGGTGTGAGAGCTAATTCAATCAAGGAAACACTGCATGTTGGTGAAGGGCATATTGAAGAAGGATCAGCCGAGTGGTTCTTGTGGGAGAACAACTCCATTTGGCTCACTAACTTCACACACCATCAGGCTTCCAAGCAGCTCTCAAGGAAACTCAGTTTTCACACTCTATGCTTAGTGCCCTTTGAGTGCATTATCTAGGAATGAACCTGGTAGAGCATCCCACACAAACGAATGCTCCACATGCGGGTTTCACATGCCACCAACTCCACATTCTCAGGCAACTTCAGCGCCACAACCTTTTCAGATAGCCCTCAATGCAAAGGCTCTAGACGCAAAGATTGGTGTGAGAGCTAATTCAATCAAGGAAACACTGCATGTTGGTGAAGGGCATATTGAAGAAGGATCAGCCGAGTGGTTCTTGTAGGAGAACAACTCCATTTGGCTCACTAACTTCACACACCATCAGGCTTCCAAGCAGCTCTCAAGGAAACTCAGTTTTCACACTCTATGCTTAGTGCCCTTTGAGTGCCTAGGACTGAAATGAAGCTTAGTGAGCATCCCAAACAAACGAATGCTCCACATGCGGGTTTCACATGCCACCAACTTCACATTCTCAGGCAACTTGAGCGCCACAGCCGTTTTCAGATAGCCCTCAATGCAAAGGCTCTAGACGCAAATATTGGTGTGAGAGCTAATTCAATCAAGGAAACACTGCATGTTGGTGCAGGGCATATTGAAGAAGGATCAGCCGAGAGGTTCTTGTGGGAGAACAACTCCATTTGGCCCACTAACTTCACACACCATCAGGCTTCCAAGCAGCTCTCAAGGAAACTCAGTTTTCACACTCTATGCTTAGTGACCTTTGAGTGCAATATCTAGAAATGAACCTGGTAGAGCATCCCACACAAACGAATGCTCCACATGCGGGTTTCATATGCCACCAATTCCACATTCACAGGCAACTTGAGCGCCACAGCCGTTTTCAGATAGCCCTCAATGCAAAGGCTCTAGATGCAAATATTGGTGTGAGAGCTAATTCAATCAAGGAAACACTGCATGTTGGTGAAGGGCATATTGAAGAAGGATCAGCCGAGTGGTTCTTGTGGGAGAACAACTCCATTTGGCTCACTAACTTCACACACCATCAGGCTTCCAAGCAGCTCTCAAGGAATCTCAGTTTTCACACTCTATGCTTAGTGCCCTTTGAGTGCCTAGGACTGAAATGAAACTTGGTGAGCATCCCACACAAACGAATGCTCCACATGCGGGTTTCACATGCCACCAACTCCACATTCACAGGCAACTTCAGCGCCACAGCCGTTTTCAGATAGCCCTCAATGCAAAGGCTCTAGACGCAAATATTGGTGTGAGAGCTAATTCAATCAAGGAAACACTGCATGTTGGTGAAGGGCATATTGAAGAAGGATCAACCGAGTGGTTCTTGTGGGAGAACAACTCCTTTCGGCTCACTAACTTCACACACCATCAGGCTTCCAAGCAGCTCTCAAGGAAACTCAGTTTCCACACTCTATTTATGCTTAGTGCCCTTTGAGTGCATTATCTAGGAATGAACCTGGTAGAGCATCCCACACAAACGAATGCTCCACATGCGGGTTTCACATGCCACCAACTCCACATTCTCAGGCAACTTCAGCGCCACAGCCGTTTTCAGATAGCCCTCAATGCAAAGGCTCTAGACGCAAATATTGGTGTGAGAGCTAATTCAATCAAGGAAACACTGCATGTTGGTGAAGGGCATATTGAAGAAGGATCAGCCGAGTGGTTCTTATGGGAGAATAACTCCATTTGGCTCACTAACTTCACACACCATCAGGCTTCCAAGCAGCTCTCAAGAAAACTCAGTTATCACACTCTATGCTTAGTGCCCTTTGAGTGCCTTATCTATGAATGAACCTGGTAGAGCATCCCACACAAACGAATGCTCCACATGCGGGTTTCACATGCCACCAACTCCACATTCGCAGGCAACTTCAGCGCCACAGCCGTTTTCATATAGCCCTCAATGCAAAGGCTCTAGACGCAAATATTGGTTGAGAGCTAATTCAATCAAGGAAACACTGCATGTTGGTGAAGGGCATATTGAAGAAGGATCAGCCGAGTGGTTCTTGTAGGAGAACAACTCCATTTGGCTCACTAACTTCACACACCATCAGGCTTCCAAGCAGCTCTCAAGGAAACTCAGTTTTCACACTCTATGCTTAGTGCCCTTTAGGTGCCTAGGACTGAAATGAAGCTTGGTGAGCATCCCACACAAACGAATGCTCCACATGCGGGTTTCACATGCCACCATCTCCACTTTCACAGGCAACTTCAGCACCACAGCCGTTTTCAGATAGCCCTCAATGCAAAGGCTCTAGACGCAAATATTGGTGTGAGAGCTAATTCAATCAAGGAAACACTGCATGTTGGTGAAGGGCATATTGAAGAAAGATCAGCCGAGTGGTTCTTGTGGGAGAACAACTCCATTTGGCTCACTAACTTCACACACCATCAGGCTTCCAAGCAGCTCTCAAGGAAACTCAGTTTTCACACTCTATGCTTAGTGCCCTTTGAGTGCATTATCTAGGAATGAACCTGGTAGAGCATCCCACACAAACGAATGCTCCACTTGCGGGATTCACATGCCACCATCTCCACTTCTCAGGCAACTTCAGCGCCACAGCCGTTTTCAGATAGCCCTCAATGCAAAGGCTCTAGACGCAAATATTGGTGTGAGAGCTAATTCAATCAAGGAAACAGTGCATGTTGGTGAAGGGCATATTGAAGAAGGATCAGCCGAGTGGTTCTTCTGGGAAAATAACTCCATTTGGCTCACTAACTTCACACACCATCAGGCTTCCAAGCAGCTCTCAAGAAAACTCAGTTCTCACACTCTATGCTTAGTGCCCTTTGAGTGCATTATCTAGGAATGAACCTCGTAGAGCATCCCACACAAACGAATGCTCCACATGCGGGTTTCACATGCCACCAACTCCACATTCACAGGCAACTTCAGTGCCACAGCCGTTTTCAGATAGCCCTCAATGCAGAGGCTCTAGACGCAAATATTGGTGTGAGAGCTAATTCAATCAAGGAAACACTGCATGTTGGTGAAGGGCATATTAAAGAAGGATCAACCGAGTGGTTCTTGTGGGAGAACAACTCCATTTGGCTCACTAACTTCACACACCATCAGGCTTCCAAGCAGCTCTCAAGGAAACTCAGTTTTCACACTCTATGCTTAATGCCCTTTGAGTGCATTATCTAGAAATGAAACTTGGTGAGCATCCCACACAAAAGAATGCTCCACATGCGGGTTTTACATGCCACCAACTCCACATTCACAGGCAACTTCAGCGCCACAGCCGTTTTCAGATAGCCCTCAATGCAAAGGCTCTAGACACAAATATTGGTGTGAGAGCTAATTCAATCAAGGAAACAGTGCATGTTGGTGAAGGGCATATTGAAGAAGGATCAGCCGAGTGGTTCTTGTGGGAGAACAACTCCATTTGGCTCACTAACTTCACACACCATCAGGCTTCCAAGCAGCTCTCAAGGAAACTCACTTTTCACATTGTATGTTTAGTGCCCTTTGAGTGCCTAGGCCTGAAATAAATCTTGGTGAGCATCCCACACAAACGAATGCTCCACATGCGGGTTTCACATGCCACCAACTCCACATTCTCAGGCAACTTCAGTGCCACAGCCGTTTTCAGATAGCCCTCAATGCAGAGGCTCTAGACGCAAATATTGGTGTGAGAGCTAATTCAATCAAGGAAACACTGCATGTTGGTGAAGGCCATATTGAAGAAGGATCAGCCGAGTGGTTCTTGTGGGAGAACAACTCCATTTGGCTCACTAACTTCACACACTATCAGGCTTCCAAGCAGCTCTCAAGGAAACTCAGTTTTCACACTCTATGCTTAGTGCCCTTTGAGTGCATTATCTAGAAATGAACCTGGTAGAGCATCCCACACAAACGAATGCTCCACATGCGGGTTTCACATGCCACCAACTCCACATTCACAGACAACTTCAGCACCACAGCCGTTTTCAGATAGCCCTCAAGGCAAAGGCTCTAGACGCAAATATTGGTGTGAGAGCTAATTCAATCAAGGAAACACTGTATGTTGGTGAAGGGCATATTGAAGAAGGATTACCCGAGTGGTTCTTGTAGGAGAATAACTCCATTTGGCTCACTAACTTCACACACCATCAGGCTTCAAAGCAGCTCTCAAGGAAACTCAGTTTTCACACTCTATGCTTAGTGCCCTTTGAGTGCATTATCTAGAAATGAACCTGGTAGAGCATCCCACAAAAACGAATGCTCCACATGCGGGTTTCACATGCCACCAACTCCACATTCACAGACAACTTCAGCACCACAGCCGTTTTCAGATAGCCCTCAATGCAAAGGCTCTAGACGCAAATATTGGTGTGAGAGCTAATTCAATCAAGGAAACACTGCATGTTGGTGAAGGGCATATTGAAGAAGGATCAGCCGAGTGGTTCTTGTAGGAGAATAACTCCATTTGGCTCACTAACTTCACACACCATCAGGCTTCCAAGCAGCTCTCAAGGAAACTCAGTTTTCACACTCTATGCTTAGTGCCCTTTGAGTGCCTAGGACTGAAATGAAGCTTGGTGAGCATCCCACACAAACGAATGCTCCACATGCGGGTTTCACATGCCACCAACTCCACATTCTCAGGCAACTTCAGCGCCACTGCCGTTTTCAGATAGCCCTCAATGCAAAGGCTGTAGACGCAAATATTGGTGTGAAAGCTAATTCAATCAAGGAAACACTGCATGTTGGTGAAGGGCATATTGAAGAAGGATCAGCCGAGTGGTTCTTGAGGGAGAACAACTCCATCTGGCTCACTAACTTCACACACCATCAGGTTTCCAAGCAGCTCTCAAGGAAACTCAGTTTTCACACTCTATGCTTAGTGCCCTTTGAGTGCCTAGGACTGAAATGAAACTTGGTGAGCATCCCACACAAACGAATGCTCCACATGCGGGATTCACATGCCACCAACTGCACTTTCACAGGCAACTTCAGCGCCACAGCCGTTTTCAGATAGCCCTCAATGCAAAGGCTCTAGACGCAAATATTGGTGTGAGAGCTAATTCAATCAAGGAAACACTGTATGTTGGTCAAGGGCATATTGAAGAAGGATCAGCCGAGTGGTTCTTGTGGGAGAACAACTGCATTTGGCTCACTAACTTCACACACCATCAGGCTTCCAAGCAGCTCTCAAGGAATCTCAGTTTTCACACTCTATGCTTAGTGCCCTTTGAGTGCATTATCTAGAAATGAACCTAGTACAGCATCCCACAAAAACGAATGCTCCACATGCGGGTTTCACATGCCACCAACTCCACATTATCAGGCAACTTCTGCGCCACAGCCGTTTTCAGATAGCCCTCAATGCAGAGGTTCTAGACGCAAATATTGGTGTGAGAGCTAATTCAATCAAGGAAAAACTGCATGTTGGAGAATGGCATATTGAAGAAGGATTAGCCGAGTGGTTCTTGTGGGAGAACAACTCCATTTGGCTCACTAACTTCACACACCATCAGGCTTCCAAGCAGCTCTCCGGGAAACTCAGTTTTCACACTCTATGCTTAGTGCCCTTTGAGTGCATTATCTAGGAATGAACCTGGTAGAGCATCCCATACAAACGAATGCTCAACATGCGGGTTTCACATGCCACCAACTCCACATTCTCAGGCAACTTCAGCGCCACAGCCGTTTTCAGATAGCCCTCAATGCAAAGGCTCTAGACGCAAATATTGGTGTGAGAGCTAATTCAATCAAGGAAACACTGCATGTTGGTGAAGGGCATATTGAAGAAGGATCAGCCGAGTGGTTCTTGTGGGAGAACAATTCCATTTGGCTCACTAACTTCACACACCATCAGGCTTCCAAGCAGCTCTCAAGGAAACTCAGTTTTCACACTCTATGCTTAGTGCCCTTTGAGTGCATTATCTAGAAATGAACCTGGTAGAGCATCCCACACAAACGAATTCTCCACATGCTGGTTTCACATGCCACAAACTCCACATTCACAGGCAACTTCAGTGCCACAGCCATTTTCAGATAGCCCTCAATGCAAAGGCTCTAGACGCAAAGATTGGTGTGAGAGCTAATTCAATCAAGGAAACACTGCATGTTGGTGAAGGGCATATTGAAGAAGGATCAGCCGAGTGGTTCTTGTAGGAGAACAACTGAATTTGGCTCACTAACTTCACACACCATCAGGCTTCCAAGCAGCTCTCAAGGAAACTCAGTTTTCACACTCTATGCTTAATGCCCTTTGAGTGCATTATCTAGAAATGAAACTTGGTGAGCATCCCACACAAACGAATGCTCCACATGCGGGATTCACATTCCACCAACTCCACATTCTCAGGCAACTTCAGCGCCACAGCCGTTTTCAGATAGCCCTCAATGCAAAGGCTCTAGACGCAAATATTGTGTGAGAGCTAATTCAATCAAGGAAACAATGTATGTTGGTGAAGGGCATATTGAAGAAGGATCAGCCGAGTGGTTCTTGTGGGAGAACAACTCCATTTGGCTCACTAAATTCACACACTATCAGGCTTCCAAGCAGCTCTCAAGGAAACTCAGTTTTCACACTCTATGCTTAGTGCCCTTTGAGTGCCTAGGACTGAAATGAAGCTTGGTGAGCATCCCACACAAACGAATGCTCCACATGCGGGTTTCACATGCCACCAACTACATTTTCAGGCAACTTCAGTGCCAAAGCCTTTTTCAGATAGCCCACAATGCAATGGCTCTAGACGCAAATATTGGTGTGAGAGCTAATTCAATCAAGGAAACACTGCATGTTGGTGAAGGGCATATTGAAGAAGGATCAATCGAGTGGTTCTTGTGGGAGAACAACTCCATTTGGCTCACTAACTTCACACACCATCAGGCTTCCAAACAGCTCTCAAGGAAACTCAGTTTTCACACTCTATGCTTAGTGCCCTTTGAGTGCCTAGGACTGAAATGAACCTTGGTGAGCATCCCACACAAACGAATGCTCCACATGCGGGTTTCACATGACACCAACTCCACATTCACAGGAAACCTCATTGCCACAGCCATTTTCAGATCGTCCTCAATGCAAAGGCTCTAGACGCAAATACTGGTGTGAGAGCTAATTGAATGAAGGAAACACTGTATGTTGGTGAAGGGCATATTGAAGAAGGATCAACCGAGTGGTTCTTGTGGGAGAACAACTCCATTTGGCTCACTAACTTCACACACCATCAGGCTTCCAAGCAGCTCTCAAGGAAACTCACTTTTCACATTGTATGTTTAGTGCCCTTTGAGTGCCTAGGCCTGAAATAAATCTTGGTGAGCATCCCACACAAGCGAATGCTCCACATGCGGGTTTCACATGCCACCAACTCCACATTCTCAGGCAACTTCAGTGCCACAGCCGTTTTCAGATAGCCCTCAATGCAGAGGCTCTAGACGCAAATTGGTGTGAGAGCTAATTCAATCAAGGAAACACTGCATGTTGGTGAAGGCCATATTGAAGAAGGATCAGCCGAGTGGTTCTTGTGGGAGAACAACTCCATTTGGCTCACTAACTTCACACACCATCAGGCTTCAAAGCAGCTCTCAAGGAAACTCAGTTTTCACACTCTATGCTTAGTGCCCTTTGAGTGCATTATCTAGAAATGAACCTGGTAGAGCATCCCACACAAACGAATGCTCCACATGCGGGTTTCACATGCCACAAACTCCACATTCACAGGCAACTTCAGTGCCACAGCCATTTTCAGATAGCCCTCAATGCAAAGGCTCTAGACGCAAAGATTGGTGTGAGAGCTAATTCAATCAAGGAAACACTGCATGTTGGTGAAGGGCATATTGAAGAAGGATCAGCCGAGTGGTTCTTGTAGGAGAACAACTGAATTTGGCTCACTAACTTCACACACCATCAGGCTTCCAAGCAGCTCTCAAGGAAACTCAGTTTTCACACTCTATGCTTAATGCCCTTTGAGTGCATTATCTAGAAATGAAACTTGGTGAGCATCCCACACAAACGAATGCTCCACATGCGGGATTCACATTCCACCAACTCCACATTCTCAGGCAACTTCAGCGCCACAGCCGTTTTCAGATAGCCCTCAATGCAAAGGCTCTAGACGCAAATATTGTGTGAGAGCTAATTCAATCAAGGAAACAATGTATGTTGGTGAAGGGCATATTGAAGAAGGATCAGCCGAGTGGTTCTTGTGGGAGAACAACTCCATTTGGCTCACTAAATTCACACACTATCAGGCTTCCAAGCAGCTCTCAAGGAAACTCAGTTTTCACACTCTATGCTTAGTGCCCTTTGAGTGCCTAGGACTGAAATGAAGCTTGGTGAGCATCCCACACAAACGAATGCTCCACATGCGGGTTTCACATGCCACCAACTACATTTTCAGGCAACTTCAGTGCCAAAGCCTTTTTCAGATAGCCCACAATGCAATGGCTCTAGACGCAAATATTGGTGTGAGAGCTAATTCAATCAAGGAAACACTGCATGTTGGTGAAGGGCATATTGAAGAAGGATCAATCGAGTGGTTCTTGTGGGAGAACAACTCCATTTGGCTCACTAACTTCACACACCATCAGGCTTCCAAACAGCTCTCAAGGAAACTCAGTTTTCACACTCTATGCTTAGTGCCCTTTGAGTGCCTAGGACTGAAATGAACCTTGGTGAGCATCCCACACAAACGAATGCTCCACATGCGGGTTTCACATGACACCAACTCCACATTCACAGGAAACCTCATTGCCACAGCCATTTTCAGATCGTCCTCAATGCAAAGGCTCTAGACGCAAATACTGGTGTGAGAGCTAATTGAATGAAGGAAACACTGTATGTTGGTGAAGGGCATATTGAAGAAGGATCAACCGAGTGGTTCTTGTGGGAGAACAACTCCATTTGGCTCACTAACTTCACACACCATCAGGCTTCCAAGCAGCTCTCAAGGAAACTCACTTTTCACATTGTATGTTTAGTGCCCTTTGAGTGCCTAGGCCTGAAATAAATCTTGGTGAGCATCCCACACAAGCGAATGCTCCACATGCGGGTTTCACATGCCACCAACTCCACATTCTCAGGCAACTTCAGTGCCACAGCCGTTTTCAGATAGCCCTCAATGCAGAGGCTCTAGACGCAAATTGGTGTGAGAGCTAATTCAATCAAGGAAACACTGCATGTTGGTGAAGGCCATATTGAAGAAGGATCAGCCGAGTGGTTCTTGTGGGAGAACAACTCCATTTGGCTCACTAACTTCACACACCATCAGGCTTCAAAGCAGCTCTCAAGGAAACTCAGTTTTCACACTCTATGCTTAGTGCCCTTTGAGTGCATTATCTAGAAATGAACCTGGTAGAGCATCCCACACAAACGAATGCTCCACATGCGGGTTTCACATGCCACCAACTCCACATTCACAGACAACTTCAGCACCACAGCCGTTTTCAGATAGCCCTCAAGGCAAAGGCTCTAGACGCAAATATTGGTGTGAGAGCTAATTCAATCAAGGAAACACTGTATGTTGGTGAAGGGCATATTGAAGAAGGATCAGCCGAGTGGTTCTTGTAGGAGAATAACTCCATTTGGCTCACTAACTTCACACACCATCAGGCTTCCAAGCAGCTCTCAAGGAAACTCAGTTTTCACACTCTATGCTTAGTGCCCTTTGAGTGCATTATCTAGAAATGAACCTGGTAGAGCATCCCAAAAAAACGAATGCTCCACATGCGGGTTTCACATGCCACCAACTCCACATTCACAGACAACTTCAGCACCACAGCCGTTTTCAGATAGCCCTCAATGCAAAGGCTCTAGACGCAAATATTAGTGTGAGAGCTAATTCAATCAAGGAAACACTGCATGTTGGTGAAGGGCATATTGAAGAAGGATCAGCCGAGTGGTTCTTGTAGGAGAATAACTCCATTTGGCTCACTAACTTCACACACCATCAGGCTTCCAAGCAGCTCTCAAGGAAACTCACTTTTCACACTCTATGCTTAGTGCCCTTTGAGTGCCTAGGACTGAAATGAAGCTTGGTGAGCATCCCACACAAACGAATGCTCAACATGCGGGATTCACATGCCACCAACTCCACATTCTCAGGCAACTTCAGCGCCACTGCCGTTTTCAGATAGCCCTCAATGCAAAGGCTCTAGACGCAAATATTGGTGTGAAAGCTAATTCAATCAAGGAAACACTGCATGTTGGTGAAGGGCATATTGAAGAAGGATCAGCCGAGTGGTTCTTGAGGGAGAACAACTCCATTTGGCTCACTAACTTCACACACCATCAGGTTTCCAAGCAGCTCTCAAGGAAACTCAGTTTTCACACTCTATGCTTAGTGCCCTTTGAGTGCCTAGGACTGAAATGAAACTTGGTGAGCATCCCACACAAACGAATGCTCCACATGCGGGATTCACATGCCACCAACTCCACATTCACAGGCAACTTCAGCGCCACAGCCGTTTTCAGATAGCCCTCAATGCAAAGGCTCTAGACGCAAATATTGGTGTGAGAGCTAATTCAATCAAGGAAACACTGTATGTTGGTCAAGGGCATATTGAAGAAGGATCAGCCGAGTGGTTCTTGTGGGAGAACAACTGCATTTGGCTCACTAACTTCACACACCATCAGGCTTCCAAGCAGCTCTCAAGGAATCTCAGTTTTCACACTCTATGCTTAGTGCCCTTTGAGTGCATTATCTAGAAATGAACCTAGTACAGCATCCCACAAAAACGAATGCTTCACATGCGGGTTTCACATGCCACCAACTCCACATTATCAGGCAACTTCTGCGCCACAGCCGTTTTCAGATAGCCCTCAATGCAGAGGTTCTAGACGCAAATATTGGTGTGAGAGCTAATTCAATCAAGGAAAAACTGCATGTTGGAGAATGGCATATTGAAGAAGGATTAGCCGAGTGGTTCTTGTGGGAGAACAACTCCATTTGGCTCACTAACTTCACACACCATCAGGCTTCCAAGCAGCTCTCCGGGAAACTCAGTTTTCACACTCTATGCTTAGTGCCCTTTGAGTGCATTATCTAGGAATGAACCTGGTAGAGCATCCCATACAAACGAATGCTCAACATGCGGGTTTCACATGCCACCAACTCCACATTCTCAGGCAACTTCAGCGCCACAGCCGTTTTCAGATAGCCCTCAATGCAAAGGCTCTAGACGCAAATATTGGTGTGAGAGCTAATTCAATCAAGGAAACACTGCATGTTGGTGAAGGGCATATTGAAGAAGGATCAGCCGAGTGGTTCTTGTGGGAGAACAACTCCATTTGGCTCACTAACTTCACACACCATCAGGCTTCCAAGCAGCTCTCAAGGAAACTCAGTTTTCACACTCTATGCTTAGTGCCCTTTGAGTGCATTATCTAGAAATGAACCTGGTAGAGCATCCCACACAAACGAATTCTCCACATGCTGGTTTCACATGCCACAAACTCCACATTCACAGGCAACTTCAGTGCCACAGCCGTTTTCAGATAGCCCTCAATGCAAAGGCTCTAGACGCAAAGATTGGTGTGAGAGCTAATTCAATCAAGGAAACACTGCATGTTGGTGAAGGGCATATTGAAGAAGGATCAGCCGAGTGGTTCTTGTAGGAGAACAACTGAATTTGGCTCACTAACTTCACACACCATCAGGCTTCCAAGCAGCTCTCAAGGAAACTCAGTTTTCACACTCTATGCTTAATGCCCTTTGAGTGCATTATCTAGAAATGAAACTTGGTGAGCATCCCACACAAACGAATGCTCCACATGCGGGTTTTACATGCCACCAACTCCACATTCTCAGGCAACTTCAGCGCCACAGCCGTTTTCAGATAGCCCTCAATGCAAAGGCTCTAGACGCAAAGATTGGTGTGAGAGCTAATTCAATCAAGGAAACAATGTATGTTGGTGAAGGGCATATTGAAGAAGGATCAGCCGAGTGGTTCTTGTAGGAGAACAACTCCATTTGGCTCACTAAATTCACACACTATCAGGCTTCCAAGCAGCTCTCTATTAAACTCAGTTTTCACACTCTATGCTTAGTGCCCTTTGAGTGCCTAGGACTGAAATGAAGCTTGGTGAGCATCCCACACAAACGAATGCTCCACATGCGGGTTTCACATGCCACCAACTACATTTTCAGGCAACTTCAGTGCCAAAGCCGTTTTCAGATAGCCCACAATGCAATGGCTCTAGACGCAAATATTGGTGTGAGAGCTAATTCAATCAAGGAAACACTGCATGTTGGTGAAGGGCATATTGAAGAAGGATCAATCGAGTGGTTCTTGTGGGAGAACAACTCCATTTGGCTCACTAACTTCACACACCATCAGGCTTCCAAGCAGCTCTCAAGGAAACTCAGTTTTCACACTCTATGCTTAGTGCCCTTTGAGTGCCTAGGACTGAAATGAACCTTGGTGAGCATCCCACACAAACGAATGCTCCACATGCGGGTTTCACATGACACCAACTCCACATTCACAGGAAACCTCATTGCCACAGCCATTTTCAGATCGTCCTCAATGCAAAGGCTCTAGACGCAAATACTGGTGTGAGAGCTAATTGAATGAAGGAAACACTGTATGTTGGTGAAGGGCATATTGAAGAAGGATCAACCGAGTGGTTCTTGTGGGAGAACAACTCCATTTGGCTCACTAACTTCACACACCATCAGGCTTCCAAGCAGCTCTCAAGGAAACTCAGTTTTCACACTCTATGCTTAGTGCCTTTTGAGTGCATTATCTAGGAATGAACCTGGTAGAGCATCCCACACAAACGAATGCTCCACATGAGGTTTTCACATGCCACCAACTCCACATTCTCAGGCAACTTCAGCGCCACAGCTGTTTTCAGATAGCCCTCAATGCAAAGGCTCTAGGCGTAAATGTTGGTGTGAGAGCTAATTCAATCAAGGAAACACTGCATGTTGGTGAAGGGCATATTGAAGAAGGATCAGCCGAGTGGTTCTTGAGGGGGAATAACTCCATTTGGCTCACTAACTTCACACACCATCAGGCTTCCAAGCAGCTCTCAAGGAAACTCAGTTTTCACACTCTATGCTTAGTGCCCTTTGAGTGCCTAGGACTGAAATGAAGCTTGGTGAGCATCCCACACAAACGAATGCTCCACATGCGGGTTTCACATGCCACCAACTACACTTTCACAGGCAACTTCAGCGCCACAGACATTTTCAGAGAGCCCTCAATGCAAAGGCTCTAGACGCAAATATTGGTGTGAAAGCTAATTCAATCAAGGAAACACTGCATGTTGGTGAAGGGCATATTGAAGAAGGATCAGCCGAGTGGTTCTTGAGGGAGAACAACTCCATTTGGCTCACTAACTTCACACACCATCAGGTTTCCTAGCAGCTCTCAAGGAAACTCAGTTTTCACACTCTATGCTTAGTGCCCTTTGAGTGCCTAGGACTGAAATGAAACTTGGTGAGCATCCCACACAAACGAATGCTCCACATGCGGGATTCACATGCCACCAACTGCACTTTCACAGGCAACTTCAGCGCCACAGCCGTTTTCAGATAGCCCTCAATGCAAAGGCTCTAGACGCAAATATTGGTGTGAGAGCTAATTCAATCAAGGAAACACTGTATGTTGGTCAAGGGCATATTGAAGAAGGATCAGCCGAGTGGTTCTTGTGGGAGAACAACTGCATTTGGCTCACTAACTTCACACACCATCAGGCTTCCAAGCAGCTCTCAAGGAATCTCAGTTTTCACACTCTATGCTTAGTGCCCTTTGAGTGCATTATCTAGAAATGAACCTAGTACAGCATCTCACAAAAACGAATGCTCCACATGCGGGTTTCACATGCCACCAACTCCACATTATCAGGCAACTTCTGCGCCACAGCCGTTTTCAGATAGCCCTCAATGCAGAGGTTCTAGACGCAAATATTGGTGTGAGAGCTAATTCAATCAAGGAAAAACTGCATGTTGGAGAATGGCATATTGAAGAAGGATTAGCCGAGTGGTTCTTGTGGGAGAACAACTCCATTTGGCTCACTAACTTCACACACCATCAGGCTTCCAAGCAGCTCTCCGGGAAACTCAGTTTTCACACTCTATGCTTAGTGCCCTTTGAGTGCATTATCTAGGAATGAACCTGGTAGAGCATCCCATACAAACGAATGCTCAACATGTGGGTTTCACATGCCACCAACTCCACATTCTCAGGCAACTTCAGCGCCACAGCCGTTTTCAGATAGCCCTCAATGCAAAGGCTCTAGACGCAAATATTGGTGTGAGAGCTAATTCAATCAAGGAAACACTGCATGTTGGTGAAGGGCATATTGAAGAAGGATCAGCCGAGTGGTTCTTGTGGGAGAACAATTCCATTTGGCTCACTAACTTCACACACCATCAGGCTTCCAAGCAGCTCTCAAGGAAACTCAGTTTTCACACTCTATGCTTAGTGCCCTTTGAGTGCATTATCTAGAAATGAACCTGGTAGAGCATCCCACACAAACGAATTCTCCACATGCTGGTTTCACATGCCACAAACTCCACATTCACAGGCAACTTCAGTGCCACAGCCATTTTCAGATAGCCCTCAATGCAAAGGCTCTAGACGCAAAGATTGGTGTGAGAGCTAATTCAATCAAGGAAACACTGCATGTTGGTGAAGGGCATATTGAAGAAGGATCAGCCGAGTGGTTCTTGTAGGAGAACAACTGAATTTGGCTCACTAACTTCACACACCATCAGGCTTCCAAGCAGCTCTCAAGGAAACTCAGTTTTCACACTCTATGCTTAATGCCCTTTGAGTGCATTATCTAGAAATGAAACTTGGTGAGCATCCCACACAAACGAATGCTCCACATGCGGGATTCACATTCCACCAACTCCACATTCTCAGGCAACTTCAGCGCCACAGCCGTTTTCAGATAGCCCTCAATGCAAAGGCTCTAGACGCAAATATTGTGTGAGAGCTAATTCAATCAAGGAAACAATGTATGTTGGTGAAGGGCATATTGAAGAAGGATCAGCCGAGTGGTTCTTGTGGGAGAACAACTCAATTTGGCTCACTAAATTCACACACCATCAGGCTTCCAAGCAGCTCTCAAGGAAACTCAGTTTTCACACTCTATGCTTAGTGCCCTTTGAGTGCCTAGGACTGAAATGAAGCTTGGTGAGCATCCCACACAAACGAATGCTCCACATGCGGGTTTCACATGCCACCAACTACATTTTCAGGCAACTTCAGTGCCAAAGCCGTTTTCAGATAGCCCACAATGCAATGGCTCTAGACGCAAATATTGGTGTGAGAGCTAATTCAATCAAGGAAACACTGCATGTTGGTGAAGGGCATATTGAAGAAGGATCAATCGAGTGGTTCTTGTGGGAGAACAACTCCATTTGGCTCACTAACTTCACACACCATCAGGCTTCCAAACAGCTCTCAAGGAAACTCAGTTTTCACACTCTATGCTTAGTGCCCTTTGAGTGCCTAGGACTGAAATGAACCTTGGTGAGCATCCCACACAAACGAATGCTCCACATGCGGGTTTCACATGACACCAACTCCACATTCACAGGAAACCTCATTGCCACAGCCATTTTCAGATCGTCCTCAATGCAAAGGCTCTAGACGCAAATACTGGTGTGAGAGCTAATTGAATGAAGGAAACACTGTATGTTGGTGAAGGGCATATTGAAGAAGGATCAACCGAGTGGTTCTTGTGGGAGAACAACTCCATTTGGCTCACTAACTTCACACACCATCAGGCTTCCAAGCAGCTCTCAAGGAAACTCACTTTTCACATTGTATGTTTAGTGCCCTTTGAGTGCCTAGGCCTGAAATAAATCTTGGTGAGCATCCCACACAAGCGAATGCTCCACATGCGGGTTTCACATGCCACCAACTCCACATTCTCAGGCAACTTCAGTGCCACAGCCGTTTTCAGATAGCCCTCAATGCAGAGGCTCTAGACGCAAATTGGTGTGAGAGCTAATTCAATCAAGGAAACACTGCATGTTGGTGAAGGCCATATTGAAGAAGGATCAGCCGAGTGGTTCTTGTGGGAGAACAACTCCATTTGGCTCACTAACTTCACACACCATCAGGCTTCAAAGCAGCTCTCAAGGAAACTCAGTTTTCACACTCTATGCTTAGTGCCCTTTGAGTGCATTATCTAGAAATGAACCTGGTAGAGCATCCCACACAAACGAATGCTCCACATGCGGGTTTCACATGCCACCAACTCCACATTCACAGACAACTTCAGCACCACAGCCGTTTTCAGATAGCCCTCAAGGCAAAGGCTCTAGACGCAAATATTGGTGTGAGAGCTAATTCAATCAAGGAAACACTGTATGTTGGTGAAGGGCATATTGAAGAAGGATCACCCGAGTGGTTCTTGTAGGAGAATAACTCCATTTGGCTCACTAACTTCACACACCATCAGGCTTCAAAGCAGCTCTCAAGGAAACTCAGTTTTCACACTCTATGCTTAGTGCCCTTTGAGTGCATTATCTAGAAATGAACCTGGTAGAGCATCCCAAAAAAACGAATGCTCCACATGCGGGTTTCACATGCCACCAACTCCACATTCACAGACAACTTCAGCACCACAGCCGTTTTCAGATAGCCCTCAATGCAAAGGCTCTAGACGCAAATATTAGTGTGAGAGCTAATTCAATCAAGGAAACACTGCATGTTGGTGAAGGGCATATTGAAGAAGGATCAGCCGAGTGGTTCTTGTAGGAGAATAACTCCATTTGGCTCACTAACTTCACACACCATCAGGCTTCCAAGCAGCTCTCAAGGAAACTCACTTTTCACACTCTATGCTTAGTGCCCTTTGAGTGCCTAGGACTGAAATGAAGCTTGGTGAGCATCCCACACAAACGAATGCTCCACAGGCGGGTTTCACATGCCACCAACTCCACATTCTCAGGCAACTTCAGCGCCACTGCCGTTTTCAGATAGCCCTCAATGCAAAGGCTCTAGACGCAAATATTGGTGTGAAAGCTAATTCAATCAAGGAAACACTGCATGTTGGTGAAGGGCATATTGAAGAAGGATCAGCCGAGTGGTTCTTGAGGGAGAACAACTCCATTTGGCTCACTAACTTCACACACCATCAGGTTTCCAAGCAGCTCTCAAGGAAACTCAGTTTTCACACTCTATGCTTAGTGCCCTTTGAGTGCCTAGGACTGAAATGAAACTTGGTGAGCATCCCACACAAACGAATGCTCCACATGCGGGATTCACATGCCACCAACTCCACATTCACAGGCAACTTCAGCGCCACAGCCGTTTTCAGATAGCCCTCAATGCAAAGGCTCTAGACGCAAATATTGGTGTGAGAGCTAATTCAATCAAGGAAACACTGTATGTTGGTCAAGGGCATATTGAAGAAGGATCAGCCGAGTGGTTCTTGTGGGAGAACAACTGCATTTGGCTCACTAACTTCACACACCATCAGGCTTCCAAGCAGCTCTCAAGGAATCTCAGTTTTCACACTCTATGCTTAGTGCCCTTTGAGTGCATTATCTAGAAATGAACCTAGTACAGCATCCCACAAAAACGAATGCTTCACATGCGGGTTTCACATGCCACCAACTCCACATTATCAGGCAACTTCTGCGCCACAGCCGTTTTCAGATAGCCCTCAATGCAGAGGTTCTAGACGCAAATATTGGTGTGAGAGCTAATTCAATCAAGGAAAAACTGCATGTTGGAGAATGGCATATTGAAGAAGGATTAGCCGAGTGGTTCTTGTGGGAGAACAACTCCATTTGGCTCACTAACTTCACACACCATCAGGCTTCCAAGCAGCTCTCCGGGAAACTCAGTTTTCACACTCTATGCTTAGTGCCCTTTGAGTGCATTATCTAGGAATGAACCTGGTAGAGCATCCCATACAAACGAATGCTCAACATGCGGGTTTCACATGCCACCAACTCCACATTCTCAGGCAACTTCAGCGCCACAGCCGTTTTCAGATAGCCCTCAATGCAAAGGCTCTAGACGCAAATATTGGTGTGAGAGCTAATTCAATCAAGGAAACACTGCATGTTGGTGAAGGGCATATTGAAGAAGGATCAGCCGAGTGGTTCTTGTGGGAGAACAACTCCATTTGGCTCACTAACTTCACACACCATCAGGCTTCCAAGCAGCTCTCAAGGAAACTCAGTTTTCACACTCTATGCTTAGTGCCCTTTGAGTGCATTATCTAGAAATGAACCTGGTAGAGCATCCCACACAAACGAATTCTCCACATGCTGGTTTCACATGCCACAAACTCCACATTCACAGGCAACTTCAGTGCCACAGCCGTTTTCAGATAGCCCTCAATGCAAAGGCTCTAGACGCAAAGATTGGTGTGAGAGCTAATTCAATCAAGGAAACACTGCATGTTGGTGAAGGGCATATTGAAGAAGGATCAGCCGAGTGGTTCTTGTAGGAGAACAACTGAATTTGGCTCACTAACTTCACACACCATCAGGCTTCCAAGCAGCTCTCAAGGAAACTCAGTTTTCACACTCTATGCTTAATGCCCTTTGAGTGCATTATCTAGAAATGAAACTTGGTGAGCATCCCACACAAACGAATGCTCCACATGCGGGATTCACATTCCACCAACTCCACATTCTCAGGCAACTTCAGCGCCACAGCCGTTTTCAGATAGCCCTCAATGCAAAGGCTCTAGACGCAAATATTGTGTGAGAGCTAATTCAATCAAGGAAACACTGCATGTTGGTGAAGGGCATATTGAAGAAGGATCAGCCGAGTGGTTCTTGTAGGAGAACAACTCCATTTGGCTCACTAAATTCACACACTATCAGGCTTCCAAGCAGCTCTCTATTAAACTCAGTTTTCACACTCTATGCTTAGTGCCCTTTGAGTGCCTAGGACTGAAATGAAGCTTGGTGAGCATCCCACACAAACGAATGCTCCACATGCGGGTTTCACATGCCACCAACTACATTTTCAGGCAACTTCAGTGCCAAAGCCGTTTTCAGATAGCCCACAATGCAATGGCTCTAGACGCAAATATTGGTGTGAGAGCTAATTCAATCAAGGAAACACTGCATGTTGGTGAAGGGCATATTGAAGAAGGATCAATCGAGTGGTTCTTGTGGGAGAACAACTCCATTTGGCTCACTAACTTCACACACCATCAGGCTTCCAAACAGCTCTCAAGGAAACTCAGTTTTCACACTCTATGCTTAGTGCCCTTTGAGTGCCTAGGACTGAAATGAACCTTGGTGAGCATCCCACACAAACGAATGCTCCACATGCGGGTTTCACATGACACCAACTCCACATTCACAGGAAACCTCATTGCCACAGCCATTTTCAGATCGTCCTCAATGCAAAGGCTCTAGACCCAAATACTGGTGTGAGAGCTAATTGAATGAAGGAAACACTGTATGTTGGTGAAGGGCATATTGAAGAAGGATCAACCGCGTGGTTCTTGTGGGAGAACAACTCCATTTGGCTCACTAACTTCACACACCATCAGGCTTCCAAGCAGCTCTCAAGGAAACTCAGTTTTCACACTCTATGCTTAGTGCCTTTTGAGTGCATTATCTAGGAATGAACCTGGTAGAGCATCCCACACAAACGAATGCTCCACATGAGGTTTTCACATGCCACCAACTCCACATTCTCAGGCAACTTCAGCGCCACAGCTGTTTTCAGATAGCCCTCAATGCAAAGGCTCTAGGCGTAAATGTTGGTGTGAGAGCTAATTCAATCAAGGAAACACTGCATGTTGGTGAAGGGCATATTGAAGAAGGATCAGCCGAGTGGTTCTTGAGGGGGAATAACTCCATTTGGCTCACTAACTTCACACACCATCAGGCTTCCAAGCAGCTCTCAAGGAAACTCAGTTTTCGCAGTCTATGCTTAGTGCCCTTTGAGTGCCTAGGACTGAAATGAAGCTTGGTGAGCATCCCACACAAACGAATGCTCCACATGCGGGTTTCACATGCCACCAACTACACTTTCACAGGCAACTTCAGCGCCACAGACATTTTCAGAGAGCCCTCAATGCAAAGGCTCTAGACGCAAATATTGGTGTGAAAGCTAATTCAATCAAGGAAACACTGCATGTTGGTGAAGGGCATATTGAAGAAGGATCAGCCGAGTGGTTCTTGAGGGAGAACAACTCCATTTGGCTCACTAACTTCACACACCATCAGGTTTCCAAGCAGCTCTCAAGGAAACTCAGTTTTCACACTCTATGCTTAGTGCCCTTTGAGTGCCTAGGACTGAAATGAAACTTGGTGAGCATCCCACACAAACGAATGCTCCACATGCGGGTTTCACATGCCACCAACTCCACATTCACAGGCAACTTCAGCGCCACAGCCGTTTTCAGATAGCCCTCAATGCAAAGGCTCTAGACGCAAATATTGGTGTGAGAGCTAATTCAATCAAGGAAACACTGTATGTTGGTCAAGGGCATATTGAAGAAGGATCAGCCGAGTGGTTCTTGTGGGAGAACAACTGCATTTGGCTCACTAACTTCACACACCATCAGGCTTCCAAGCAGCTCTCAAGGAATCTCAGTTTTCACACTCTATGCTTAGTGCCCTTTGAGTGCATTATCTAGAAATGAACCTAGTACAGCATCCCACAAAAACGAATGCTCCACATGCGGGTTTCACATGCCACCAACTCCACATTATCAGGCAACTTCTGCGCCACAGTCGTTTTCAGATAGCCCTCAATGCAGATGTTCTAGACGCAAATATTGGTGTGAGAGCTAATTCAATCAAGGAAAAACTGCATGTTGGAGAATGGCATATTGAAGAAGGATTAGCCGAGTGGTTCTTGTGGGAGAACAACTCCATTTGGCTCACTAACTTCACACACCATCAGGCTTCCATGCAGCTCTCCGGGAAACTCAGTTTTCACACTCTATGCTTAGTGCCCTTTGAGTGCATTATCTAGGAATGAATCTGGTAGAGCGTCCCATACAAACGAATGCTCAACATGCGGGTTTCACATGCCACCAACTCCACATTCTCAGGCAACTTCAGCGCCACAGCCGTTTTCAGATAGCCCTCAATGCAAAGGCTCTAGACGCAAATATTGGTGTGAGAGCTAATTCAATCAAGGAAACACTGCATGTTGGTGAAGGGCATATTGAAGAAGGATCAGCCGAGTGGTTCTTGTAGGAGAACAACTGAATTTGGCTCACTAACTTCACACACCATCAGGCTTCCAAGCAGCTCTCAAGGAAACTCAGTTTTCACACTCTATGCTTAATGCCCTTTGAGTGCATTATCTAGAAATGAAACTTGGTGAGCATCCCACACAAACGAATGCTCCACATGCGGGATTCACATGCCACCAACTCCACATTCTCAGGCAACTTCAGCGCCACAGCCGTTTTCAGATAGCCCTCAATGCAAAGGCTCTAGACGCAAATATTGGTTGAGAGCTAATTCAATCAAGGAAACACTGCATGTTGGTGAAGGGCATATTGAAGAAGGATCAGCCGAGTGGTTCTTGTGGGAGAACAACTCCATTTGGCTCACTAAATTCACACACTATCAGGCTTCCAAGCAGCTCTCTAGGAAACTCAGTTTTCACACTCTATGCTTAGTGCCCTTTGAGTGCCTAGGACTGAAATGAAGCTTGGTGAGCATCCCACACAAACGAATGCTCCACATGCGGGTTTCACATGCCACCAACTACATTTTCAGGCAACTTCAGTGCCAAAGCCGTTTTCAGATAGCCCACAATGCAATGGCTCTAGACGCAAATATTGGTGTGAGAGCTAATTCAATCAAGGAAACACTGCATGTTGGTGAAGGGCATATTGAAGAAGGATCAATCGAGTGGTTCTTGTGGGAGAACAACTCCATTTGGCTCACTAACTTCACACACCATCAGGCTTCCAAACAGCTCTCAAGGAAACTCAGTTTTCACACTCTATGCTTAGTGCCCTTTGAGTGCCTAGGACTGAAATGAACCTTGGTGAGCATCCCACACAAACGAATGCTCCACATGCGGGTTTCACATGACACCAACTCCACATTCACAGGAAACCTCATTGCCACAGCCATTTTCAGATCGTCCTCAATGCAAAGGCTCTAGACGCAAATACTGGTGTGAGAGCTAATTGAATGAAGGAAACACTGTATGTTGGTGAAGGGCATATTGAAGAAGGATCAACCGAGTGCTTCTTGTGGGAGAACAACTCCATTTGGCTCACTAACTTCACACACCATCAGGCTTCCAAGCAGCTCTCAAGGAAACTCAGTTTTCACACTCTATGCTTAGTGCCTTTTGAGTGCATTATCTAGGAATGAACCTGGTAGAGCATCCCACACAAACGAATGCTCCACATGAGGTTTTCACATGCCACCAACTCCACATTCTCAGGCAACTTCAGCGCCACAGCTGTTTTCAGATAGCCCTCAATGCAAAGGCTCTAGGCGTAAATGTTGGTGTGAGAGCTAATTCAATCAAGGAAACACTGCATGTTGGTGAAGGGCATATTGAAGAAGGATCAGCCGAGTGGTTCTTGTGGGAGAACAACTCCATTTGGCCCACTAACTTCACACACTATCAGGCTTCCAAGCAGCTCTCAAGGAAACTCAGTTTTCACACTCTATGCTTAGTGCCCGTTGAGTGCCTAGGACTGAAATGAACCTTGGTGAACATCCCACACAAACGAATGCTCCACATGCGGGTTTCACATGCCACCAACTCCACATTCACAGGCAACTCCACATTCACAGCCGTTTTCAGATAGCCCTCAATGCAAAGGCTCTAGACGCAAATATTGGTGTGAGAGCTAATTCAATCAAGGAAACACTGCATGTTGGTGAAGGCCATATTGAAGAAGGATCAACTAAGTGGTTCTTGTGGGAGAACAACTCCATTTGGCTCACTAACTTCACACACCATCAGGCTTCCAAGCAGCTCTCAAGGAAACTCAGTTTTCACACTCTATGCTTAGTGCCCTTTGAGTGCATTATCTAGGAATGAACCTGGTAGAGCATCCCACACAATCGAATGCTCCACATGCGGGATTCACATGCCACCAACTCCACATTCACAGGCAACTTCAGTGACACAGCCGTTTTCAGATAGCCCTCAATGCAGAGGCTCTAGACGCAAATATTGGTGTGAGAGCTAATTCAATCAAGGAAACACTGCATGTTGGTGAAGGGCATATTGAAGAATGATCAACCGAGTGGTTCTTGTGGGAGAACAACTCCATTTGGCTCACTAACTTCACACACCATCAGGCTTCCAAGCAGCTCTCCGGGAAACTCAGTTTTCACACTCTATGCTTAGTGCCCTTTGAGTGCCTAGGACTGAAATGAAACTTGCTGAGCATGCCACACAAACGAATGCTCCACATGTGGGTTTCACATGCCACCAACTCCACACTCACAAGCAACTTCAGCGCCACAGCCGTTTTCAGATAGCCCTCAATGCAAAGGCTCTAGACGCAAATATTGGTGTGAGAGCTAATTCAATCAAGGAAACACTGCATGTTGGTGAAGGGCATATTGAAGAAGGATCAGCCGAGTGGTTCTTGTGGGAGAACAACTCCATTTGGCTCACTAATTTCACACACCATCAGGCTTCCAAGCAGCTCTCAAGGAAACTCAGTTTTCACACTCTATGCTTAGTGCCCTTTGAGTGCATTATCTAGAAATGAACCTCGTAGAGCATCCCACACAAACGAATGCTCCACATGCGGGTTTCACATGCCACCAACTCCACATTCTCAAGCAACTTCAGTGCCACAGCCGTTTTCAGATAGCCCTCAATGCAAAGGCTCTAGACGCAAATATTGGTGTGAGAGCTAATTCAATCAAGGAAACACTGTATGTTGTGAAGGGCATATTGAAGAAGGATCAGCCGAGTGGTTCTTGTGGGAGAACAACTCCATTTGGCTCACTAACTTCACACACCATCAGGCTTCCAAGCAGCTCTCAAGGAAACTCAGTTTTCACACTCGATGCTTAGTGCCCTTTGAGTGCATTATCTAGGAATGAAGCTGGTAGAGCATCCCACACAAACGAATGCTCCACATGCGGGTTTCACATGCCACCAACTCCACATTCTCAGGCAACTTCAGCGCCACAGCCGTTTTCAGATAGCCCTCAATGCAAAGGCTCTAGACGCAAATATTGGTTGAGAGCTAATTCAATTGAGGAAACACTGCATGTTGGTGAAGGGCATATTGAAGAAGGATCAGCCGAGTGGTTCTTGTAGGAGAACAACTCCATTTGGCTCACTAACTTCACACACCATCAGGCTTCCAAGCAGCTCTCAAGGAAACTCAGTTTTCACACTCTATGCTTAGTGCCCTTTGAGTGACTAGGACTGAAATGAAGCTTGGTGAGCATCCCACACAAACGAATGCTCCACATGCCTGTTTCACATGTCACCATCTCCACTTTCACAGGCAACTTCAGCGCCACAGCCAGTTTCAGATAGCCCTCAATGCAAAGGCTCTAGACGCAAATATTGGTGTGAGAGCTAATTCAATCAAGGAAACACTGCATGTTGGTGAAGGGCATATTGAAGAAGGATCAGCCGAGAGGATCTTGTGGGGGAACAACTCCATTCGGCTCACTAACTTCACACACCATCAGGCTTCCATGCAGCTCTCAAGGAAACTCAGATTTCACACTGTATGCTTAGTGCCCTTTGAGTGCATTATCTAGAAATGAACCTGGTAGAGCATCCCACACAAACGAATGCTCCACATGCGGGTTTCACATGCCACCAACTCCACATTCTCAGGCAACTTCAGCACCACAGCCGTTTTCAGATAGCCCTCAATGCAGAGGCTCTAGACGCAAATATTGGTGTGAGAGCTAATTCAATCAAGGAAACAGTGCATGTTGGTGAAGGGCATATTGAAGAAGGATCAGCCGAGTGGTTCTTGTGGGAGAACAACTCCATTTGGCTCACTAACTTCACACACCATCAGGCTTCCAAGCAGCTCTCAAGGAAACTCAGTTTTCACACTCTATGTTTAGTGCCCTTTGAGCGCCTAGGACTGAAATGAATCTTGGTGAGCATCCCACACAAACGAATGCTCCACATGCGGGTTTCACATGCCACCAACTCCACATTCTCAGGCAACTTCAGTGCCACAGCCGTTTTCAGATAGCCCTCAATGCAGAGGCTCTAGACGCAAATATTGGTGTGAGAGCTAATTCAATCAAGGAAACACTGCATGTTGGTGAAGGGCATATTGAAGAAAGATCAGAAGAGTGGTTCTTGTGGGAGAACAACTCCATTTGGCTCACTAACTTCACACACCATCAGGCTTACAAGCAGCTCTCAAGGAAACTCAGTTTTCACACTCCATGCTTAGTGCCCTTTGAGTGCCTAGGACTGAAATGAAACTTGGTGAGCATCACACACAAACGAATGCTCCACATGCGGGTTTCACATGCCACCAACTCCACACTCACAAGCAACTTCAGCGCCACAGCCGTTTTCAGATAGACCTCAATGCAAAGGCTCTAGACGCAAATATTGGTGTGAGAGCTAATTCAATCAAGGAAACACTGAATGTTGGTGAAGGGCATATTGAAGAAGGATCAGCCGAGTTGTTCTTGTGGGAGAACAACTCCATTTGGCTCACTAACTTCACACACCATCAGGCTTCCAAGCAGCTCTCAAGGAAACTCAGTTTTCACACTCTATGCTTAGTGCCCTTTGAGTGCATTATCTAGAAATGAACCTATTAGAGCATCCCACACAAACGAATGCTCCACATGCGGGTTTCACATGCCACCAACTCCACATTCACAGGCAACTTCAGCGCCACAGCCGTTTTCAGATAGCCCTCAATGCAAAGGCTCTAGACGCAAATATTGGTGTGAGAGCTAATTCAATCAAGGAAACACTGTATGTTGTGAAGGGCATATTGAAGAAGGAGCCGCCGAATGGTTTTTGTGGGAGAACAACTCCATTTGGCTCACTAACTTCACACACCATCAGGCTTCCAAGCAGCTCTCAAGAAAACTCAGTTTTCACACTCTATGCTTAGTGCCCTTTGAGTGCATTATCTAGGAATGAACCTGGTAGAGCATCCCACACAAACGAATGCTCCACATGCGGGTTTCACATGCCACCAAGTCCACATTCTCAGGCAACTTCAGCGCCACAGCCGTTTTCAGATAGCCCTCAATGCAAAGGCTCTAGACGCAAATATGGGTGTGAGAGCTAATTCAATCAAGGAAACAGTGCATGTTGGTGAAGGGCATATTGAGGAAGGATGAGCCGAGTGGTTCTTGTGGGAGAATAACTCCATTTGGCTCACTAACTTCACACACCATCAGGCTTCCAAGCAGCTCTCAAGAAAACTCAGTTCTCACACTCTATGCTTAGTGCCCTTTGAGTGCCTAGGACTGAAATGATGCTTGGTGAGCATCCCACAAAAACGAATGCTCCACATGCGGGTTTCACATGCCACCAACTCCACATTCTCACGCAACTTCAGTGCCACAGCCGTTTTCAGATAGCCCTCAATGCAAAGGCTCTAGACGCAAATATTGGTGTGAGAGCTAATTCAATCAAGGAAACACTGCATGTTGGTGAAGGACATATTGAAGAAGGATCAGCCGAGTGGTTCTTGTGGGAGAACAACTCCATTTGGCTCACTAACTTCACACACCATCAGGCTTCCAAGCAGCTCTCAAGGAAACTCAGTTTTCACACTCTATGCTTAATGCCCTTTGAGTGCATTATCTAGGAATGAACCTGGTAGAGCAACCCAAAAAAACGAATGCTCCACATGCGGGATTCACATGCCACCAACTCCACATTCACAGCCAACTTCAGCGCCACAGCCGTTTTCATATAGCCCTCAATGCAAAGGCTCTAGACGCAAATATTGGTGTGAGAGCTAATTCAATCAAGGAAACAGTGCATGTTGGTGAAGGGCATATTGAAGAAGGATCAGCCGAGTGGTTCTTGTGGGAGAATAACTCCATTTGGCTCACTAACTTCGCACACCATCAGGATTCCAAGCAGCTCTCCAGGAAACTCAGTTTTCACAACTATGCTTAGTGCCCTTGGAGTGCATTATCTAGGAATGAACCTGGTAGAGCATCCCACACAAACGAATGCTCCACATGCGGGTTTCACATGCCACCAACTCCACATTCTCGGGCAACTTCAGCGCCACAGCCGTTTTCAGATAGCCCTCAAAGCAAAGGCTCTAGACGCAAATATTGGTGTGAGAGCTAATTCAATCAAGGAAACACTGCATGTTGGTGAAGGGCATATTGAGGAAGGATCAGCCGAGTGGTTCTTGTAGGAGAATAACTCCATTTGGCTCACTAACTTCACACACCATCAGGCTTCCAAGCAGCTCTCAAGGAAACTCAGTTTTCACACTCTATGCTTAGTGCCCTTTGAGTGCCTAGGACTGAAATGCAGCTTGGTGAGCATCAAACACAAACGAATGCTCCACATGCGGGTTTCACATGCCACCAACTCCACATTCTCAGGCAACTTCAGCGCCACAGCCGTTTTCAGATAGCCCTCAATGCAAAGGCTCTAGACGCAAATATTGGTGTGAGAGATAATTCAATCAAGGAAACACTGCATGTTGGTGAAGGGCATATTGAAGAAGGATGAGCCGAGTGGTTCGTGAGGGAGAACAACTCCATTTGGCTCACTAACTTCACACACCATCAGGTTTCCAAGCAGCTCTCAAGGAAACTCAGTTTTCACACTCTATGCTTAGTGCCCTTTGAGTGCCTAGGACTGAAATGAAACTTGGTGAGCATCCCACACAAACGAATGCTCCACATGCGGGTTTCACATTCCACCAACTCCACATTCTCACGCAACTTCAGCGCCACAGCCGTTTTCAGATAGCCCTCAATGCAAAGGCTCTAGACGCAAATATTGGTTGAGAGCTAATTCAATCAAGGAAACAATGTATGTTGGTGAAGGGCATATTGAAGAAGGATCAGCCGAGTGGTTCTTGAGGGAGAACAACTCCATTTGGCTCACTAAATTCACACACCATCAGGCTTCCAAGCAGCTCTCAAGGAAACTCAGTTTTCACACTCTATGCTTAGTGCCCTTTGAGTGCCTAGGACTGAAATGAAGCTTGGTGAGCATCCCACACAAACGAATGCTCCACTTGCCTGTTTCACATGTCACCATCTCCACTTTCACAGGCAACTTCAGTGCCAAAGCCGTTTTCAGATAGCCCACAATGCAATGGCTCTAGACGCAAATATTGGTGTGAGAGCTAATTCAATCAAGGAAACACTGCATGTTGGTGAAGGGCATATTAAAGAAGGATCAGCCGAGTGGTTCTTGTGGGAGAACAACTCCATTTGGCTCACTAACTTCACACACCATCAGGCTTCCAAGCAGCTCTCCAGGAAACTCAGTTTTCACACTCTATGCTTAGTGCCCTTTGAGTGCCTAGGACTGAAATGAAGCTTGGTGAGCATCCCACACAAACGAATGCTCCACATGCGGGTTTCACATGCCACCAACTCCACATTCTCAGGCAACTTCCGCGCCACAGCCGTTTTCAGATAGCAATCAATGAAAAGGCTCTAGACGCAAATATTGGTGTGAGAGCTAATTGAATCAAGGAAACACTGTATGTTGGTGAAGGGCATATTGAAGAAGGATCAACCGAGTGGTTCTTGTGGGAGAACAACTCCATTTGGCTCACTAACGTCACACACCATCAGGCTTCCAAGCAGCTCTCAAGGAAACTCAGTTTTCACACTCTATGCTTAGTGCCTTTTGAGTGCATTATCTAGGAATGAACCGGGTAGAGCATCCCACACAAACGAATGCTCCACATGCGGGATTCACATGCCACCAACTCCACATTCTCAGGCAACTTCAGCGCCACAGCCGTTTTCAGATAGCCCACAATGCAATGGCTCTAGACGCAAATATTGGTGTGAGAGCTAATTCAATCAAGGAAACACTGCATGTTGGTGAAGGGCATATTAAAGAAGGATCAGCCGAGTGGTTCTTGTGGGAGAACAACTCCATTTGGCTCACTAACTTCACACACCATCAGGCTTCCAAGCAGCTCTCAAGGAAACTCAGTTTTCACACTCTATGCTTAGTGCCCTTTGAGTGCCTAGGACTGAAATGAAGCTTGGTGAGCATCCCACACAAACGAATGCTCCACAGGCGGGTTTCACATGACACCAACTCCACATTCACAGGCAACCTCATTGCCACAGCCATTTTCAGATCGTCCTCAATGCAAAGGCTCTAGACGCAAATATTGGTGTGAGAGCTAATTCAATCAAGGAAACACTGCATGTTGGTGAAGGGCATATTGAAGAAGGATCAGCCGAGTGGTTCTTGTGGGAGAACAACTCCATTTGGCTCACTAACTTCACACACCATCAGGCTTCCAAGCAGCTCTCAAGGAAACTCAGTTTTCACACTCTATGCTTAGTGCCCTTTGAGTGCCTAGGACTGAAATGAAGCTTGGTGAGCATCCCACACAAACGAATGCTCCACATGCGGGTTTCACATGCCACCAACTCCACATTCTCAGGCAACTTCCGCGCCACAGCCGTTTTCAGATAGCAATCAATGAAAAGGCTCTAGACGCAAATATTGGTGTGAGAGCTAATTGAATCAAGGAAACACTGTATGTTGGTGAAGGGCATATTGAAGAAGGATCAACCGAGTGGTTCTTGTGGGAGAACAACTCTATTTGGCTCACTAACTTCACACACCATCAGGCTTCCAAGCAGCTCTCAAGGAAACTCAGTTTTCACACTCTATGCTTAGTGCCTTTTGAGTGCATTATCTAGGAATGAACCGGGTAGAGCATCCCACACAAACGAATGCTCCACATGAGGTTTTCACATGCCACCAACTCCACATTCTCAGGCAACTTCAGCGCCACAGCTGTTTTCAGATAGCCCTCAATGCAAAGGCTCTAGACGCAAATGTTGGTGTGAGAGCTAATTCAATCAAGGACACACTGCATGTTGGTGAAGGGCATATTGAAGAAGGATCAGCCGAGTGGTTCTTGAGGGGGAATAACTCCATTTGGCTCACTAACTTCACACACCATCAGGCTTCCAAGCAGCTCTCAAGGAAACTCAGTTTTCACACTCTATGCTTAGTGCCATTTGAGTGCCTAGGACTGAAATGAAGCTTGGTGAGCATCCCACACAAACGAATGCTCCACATGCGGGTTTCACATGCCACCAACTACACTTTCACAGGCAACTTCAGCGCCACAGACATTTTCAGATAGCCCTCAATGCAAAGGCTCTAGACGCAAATATTGGTGTGAGAGCTAATTCAATCAAGGAAACACTACATGTTGGTGAAGGGCATATTGAAGAAGGATCAGCCGAGTGGTTCTTGTGGGAGAACAACTCCATTTGGCCCACTAACTTCACACACTATCAGGCTTCCAAGCAGCTCTCAAGGAATCTCAGTTTTCACACTCTATGCTTAGTGCCCTTTGAGTGCCTAAGACTGAAATGAAACTTGGTGAACATCCCACACAAACGAATGCTCCACATGCGGGTTTTACATGCCACCAACTCCACATTCACAGGCAACTCCACATTCACAGCCGTTTTCAGATAGCCCTCAATGCAGAGGTTCTAGACGCAAATATTGGTGTGAGAGCTAATTCAATCAAGGAAACACTGTATGTTGGTGAAGGGCATATTGAAGAAGGGTAAACCGAGTGGTTCTTGTGGGAGAACAACTCCATTTGGCTCACTAACTTCACACACCATCAGGCTTCCAAGCAGCTCTCAAGGAAACTCAGTTTTCACACTCTATGCTTAATGCCCTTTGAATGCATTATCTAGGAATGAACCTGCTAGAGCATCCCACACAAACGAATGCTCCACATGCGGGTTTCACATGCCACCAACTCCACATTCACAGGCAACTTCAGCGCCACAGCCGTTTTCAGATAGCCCTCAATGCAAAGGCTCTAGAAGCAAATATTGGTGTGAATAGCTAATTCAATCAAGGAAACACTGTATGTTGGTGAAGGGCATATTGAAGAAGGATCAGCCGAGTGGTTCTTGTGGGAGAACAACTCCATTTGGCTCACTAACTTCACACACCAACAGGCTTCCAAGCAGCTCTCCAGGAAACTCAATTTTCACAGTCTATGCTTAGTGCTCTTTGAGTGCCTAGGACTGAAATGAAACTTGCTGAGCATCCCACACAAACGAATGCTCCACATGCGGGTTTCACATGCCACCAACTCCACATTCACAGGCAACTTCAGCGCCTCTACCATTTTCAGATAGCCCTCAATGCAAAGGCTCTAGACACAAATATTGGTGTGAGAGCTAATTCAATCAAGGAAACACTGCATGTTGGTGAAGGGCATATTGAAGAAGGATCAACCGAGTGGTTTTTGTGGGTGGACAGCTCCATTTGGCTCACTAACTTCACACACCATCAGGCTTCCAAGCAGCTCTCAAGGAAACTCAGTTTTCACACTCTATGCTTAGTGCCCTTTGAGTGCATTATCTAGGAATGAACCTGGTAGAGCATCCCACACAAACGAATGCTCCACATGCGGTTTTCACATGCCACCAACTCCACATTCTCAGGCAACTTCAGCGCCACAGCCGTTTTCAGATAGCCCTCAATGCAAAGGCTCTAGACGCAAATATTGGTGTGAGAGCTAATTCAATCAAGGAAACACTGCATGTTGGTGAAGGGCATATTGAAGAAGGATCAGCCGAGTGGTTCTTGTGGGAGAACAACTCCATTTGGCTCACTAACTTCACACACCATCAGGCTTCCAAGCAGCTCTCAAGGAAACTCAGTTTTCACACTCTATGCTTAGTGCCCTTTGAGTGCCTAGGACTGAAATGAAGCTTGGTGAGCATCCCACACAAACGAATGCTCCACATGCGGGTTTCACATGCCACCAACTCCACATTCTCAGGCAACTTCAGCGCCACAGCCGTTTTCAGATAGCCCTCAATGCAAAGGCTCTAGACGCAAATATTGGTGTGAGAGCTAATTCAATCAAGGAAACACTGCATGTTGGTGAAGGGCATATTGAAGAAGGATCAGCCGAGTGGTTCTTGTGGGAGAACAACTCCATTCGGCTCACTAACTTCACACACCATCAGGCTTCCTAGCAGCTCTCAAGGAAACTCAGTTTTCACACTCTATGCTTAGTGCCCTTTGAGTGCATTATCTATGAATGAACTTGGTAGAGCATCGCACACAAACGAATGCTCCACATGCGGGTTTTACATGCCACCAACTCCACATTCTCAGGCAACTTCAGCGCCACAGCCTTTTTCAGATAGCCCTCAATGCAAAGGCTCTAGACGCAAATATTGGTGTGAGAGATAATTCAATCAAGGAAACACTGCATGTTGGTGAAGGGCATATTGAAGAAGGATCAGCCGAGTGGTTCTTGTGGGAGAACAACTCCATTTGGCTCACTAACTTCACACACCAACAGGCTTCCAAGCAGCTCTGCAGGAAACTCAATTTTCACACTCTATGCTTAGTGCCCTTTGAGTGCCTAGACTGAAATGAACCTTGGTGAGCATCCCACACAAACGAATGCTCCACATGCGGGTTTCACATGCCACCAACTCCACATTCACAGGCAACTTCAACGCCACAACCATTTTCAGATAGCCCTCAATGCAAAGGCTCTAGATGCAAATATTGGTGTGAGAGCTAATTCAATCAAGGAAACACTGCATGTTGGTGAAGGGCATATTGAAGAAGGATTATCCGAGTGGTTCTTGTGGGAGAACAACTCCATTTGGCTCACTAACTTCACACACCATCAGGCTTCCAAGCAGCTCTCAAGGAAACTCAATTTTCACAGTCTATGCTTAGTGCCCTTTGAGTGCCTAGGACTGAAATGAAGCTTGGTGAGCATCCCACACAAACGAATGCTCCACATGCGGGGTTTCACATGCCACCAACTCCACATTCTCAGGCAACTTCAGCGCCACAACCGTTTTCAGATAGCCCTCAATGCAAAGGCTCTAGATGCAAATATTGGTGTGAGAGCTAATTCAATCAAGGAAACACTGCATGTTGGTGAAGGGCATATTGAAGAAGGATCAACCGAGTGGTTTTTGTGGGTGGACAGTTCCATTTGGCTCACTAACTTCACACACCATCAGGCTTCCAAGCAGCTCTCAAGGAAACTCAGTTTTCACACTCTATGCTTAGTGCCCTTTGAGTGCCTAGCACTGAAATGAAGCTTGGTGAGCATCCCACACAAACGAATGCTCCACATGCGGGTTTCACATGCCACCAACTCCACACTCACAAGCAACTTCAGCGCCACAGCCGTTTTCAGATAGCCCTCAATGCAAAGGCTCTAGACGCAAATATTGGTTGAGAGCTAATTCAAATAAGGAAACACTGTATGATGGTGAAGGGCATATTGAAGAAGGATCAGCCGATTGGTTCTTGTGGGAGAACAACCCCATTTGGCTCACTAACTTCACACACCATCAGGCTTCCAATCAGCTCTCAAGGAAACTCAGTTTTCACACTCTATGCTTAGTGCCCTTTGAGTGCATTATCTAGGAATGAACCTGGTAGAGCATCACACACAAACGAATGCTCCACATGCGGTTTTCACATGCCACCAACTCCACATTCTCAGGCAACTTCAGCGCCACAGCCGTTTTCAGATAGCCCTCAATGCAAAGGCTCTAGACGCAAATATTGGTGTGAGAGCTAATTCAATCAAGGAAACACTGCATGTTGGTGAAGGGCATATTGAAGAAGGATCAGCCGAGTGGTTCTTGTGGGAGAACAACTCAATTTGGCTCACTAACGTTACACACCAACAGGCTTCCAAGCAGCTCTCCAGGAAACTCAATTTTCACAGTCTATGCTTAGTGCCCTTTGAGTGCCTAGGACTGAAATGAAACTTGCTGAGCATCCCACACAAACCAATGCTCCACATGTGGGTTTCACATGCCACCAACTATACATTCAAAGGCAACTTCAGCGCCACAGCCGTTTTCAGATAGCCCTCAATGCAATGGCTCTAGACGCAAATATTGGTGTGAGAGCTAATTCAATCAAGGAAACACTGCATGTTGGTGAAGGGCATATTGAAAAAGATCAGCCGAGTGGTTCTTGAGGGAGAACAACTCCATTTGGCTCACTAACTTCACACACCATCAGGCTTCCAAGCAGCTCTCAAGGAAACTCAGGTTCACACTCTATGCTTAGTGCCCTTTGAGTGCCTGGGACTGAAATGAAGCTTGGTGAGCATCCCACACAAACGAATGCTCCACATGCGGGTTTCACATGCCACCAACTCCACATTCTCAGGCAACTTGAGCGCCACAGCCGTTTTCAGATAGCCCTCAATGCAAAGGCTCTAGACGCAAATATTGGTGTGAGAGCTAATTCAATCAAGGAAACACTGTATGTTGGTGAAGGGCATATTGAAGAAGGATCAGCCGAGTGGTTCTTGTGGGAGAACAACCCCATTTGGCTCACTAACTTCACACACCATCAGGCTTCCAAGCAGCTCTCAAGAAAACTCAGTTTTCACACTTTATGCTTAGTGCCCTTTGAGTGCATTATCTAGGAATGAACCTGGTAGAGCATCCCACACAAACGAATGCTCCACATGCGGTTTTCACATGCCACCAACTCCACATTCTCAGGCAACTTCAGCGCCACTACCATTTTCAGATAGCCCTCAATGCAAAGGCTCTAGACGCAAATATTGGTGTGAGAGCTAATTCAATCAAGGAAACACTGCATGTTGGTGCAGGGCATATTGAAGAAGGATCAGCCGAGTGGTTCTTGTGGGAGGACAGCTCCATTTGGCTCACTAACTTCACACACCATCAGGCTTCCAAGCAGCTCTCAAGGAAACTCAGTTTTCACACTCTATGCTTAGTGCCCTTTGAGTGCCTAGGACTGAAATGAAGCTTGGTGAGCATCCCACACAAACGAATGCTCCACATGCGGGTTTCACAGGCCACCAACTCCACATTCTCAGGCAACTTCAGCGCCACAGCCGTTTTCAGATAGCCCTCAATGCAAAGGCTCTAGACGCAAATATTGGTGTGAGAGCTAATTCAATCAAGGAAACACTGCATGTTGGTGAAGGACATATTGAAGAAGGATCAGCCGAGTGGTTCTTGTGGGAGAACAACTCCATTCGGCTCACTAACTTCACACACCATCAGGCTTCCAAGCAGCTCTCAAGGAAACTCAGTTTTCACACTCTATGCTTAGTGCCCTTTGAGTGCATTATCTATGAATGAACTTGGTAGAGCATCGCACACAAACGAATGCTCCACATGCGGGTTTTACATGCCACCAACTCCACATTCTCAGGCAACTTCAGCGCCACAGCCGTTTTCAGATAGCCCTCAATGCAAAGGCTCTAGACGCAAATATTGGTGTGAGAGCTAATTCAATCAAGGAAACACTGTATGTTGGTGAAGGGCATATTGAAGAAGGATCAGCCGAGTGGTTCTTGTGGGAGAACAACTCCATTTGGCTCACTAACTTCACACACCAACAGGCTTCCAAGCAGCTCTGCAGGAAACTCAATATTCACACTCTATGCTTAGTGCCTTTTGAGTGCCTAGGACTGAAATGAACCTTGGTGAGCATCCCACACAAACGAATGCTCCACATGCGGGTTTCACATGCCACCAACTCCACATTCACAGGCAACTTCAACGCCACAACCGTTTTCAGATAGCCCTCAATGCGAAGGCTCTAGATGCAAATATTGGTGTGAGACCTAATTCAATCAAGGAAACACTGCATGTTGGTGAAGGGCATATTGAAGAAGGATTATCCGAGTGGTTCTTGTGGGAGAACAACTCCATTTGGCTCACTAACTTCACACACCATCAGGCTTCCAAGCAGCTCTCAAGGAAACTCAGTTTTCACACTCTATGCTTAGTGCCCTTTGAGTGCATTATCTCGGAATGAACTTGGTAGAGCATCGCACAAAAAACGAATGCTCCACATGCGGGTTTCACATGCCACCAACTCCACATTCTCAGGCAACTTCAGCGCCACATCCGTTTTCAGATAGCCCTCAATGCAATGGCTCTAGACGCAAATATTGGTGTGAGAGCTAATTCAATCAAGGAAACACTGCATGTTGGTGAAGGGCATATTGAAGAAGGATCAACCGAGTGGTTCTTGTGGGAGAACAACTCCATTTGGCTCACTAACTTCACACACCATCAGGCTTCCAAGCAGCTCTCAAGGAAACTCAGTTTTCACACTCTATGCTTAGTGCCCTTTGAGTGCCTAGGTCTGAAATGAAACTTGGTGAGCATCCCATAGAAACGAATGCTCAACATGCGGGTTTCACATGCCACCAACTCCACATTCACAGGCAACTTCAGCGCCACAGCCGTTTTCAGATAGCCCTCAATGCAAAGGCTCTAGACGCAAATATTGGTGTGAGAGCTAATTCAATCAAGGAAACACTGCATGTTGGTGAAGGGCATATTGTAGAAGGATCAGCCGAGTGTTTCTTGTGGGAGAACAACTCCATTTGGCTCACTAACTTCACACACCATCAGGCTTCCAAGCAGCTCTCAAGGAAACTCAGTTTTCACACTCTATGCTTAGTGCCCTTTGAGTGCCTAGGACTGAAATGAAGCTTGGTGAGCATCCCACACAAAGGAATGCTCCACATGCGGGTTTCACATGCCACCAACTCCACATTCTCAGGCAACTTCAGCGCCACAGCCGTTTTCAGATAACCCTCAATGCAAAGGCTCTAGACGCAAATATTGGTGTGAGAGCTAATTCAATCAAGGAAACACTGCATGTTGGTGAAGGGCATATTGAAGAAGGATCAGCCGAGTGGTTCTTGTGGGAGAACAACTCCATTTGGCTCACTAACTTCACACACCATCAGGCTTCCAAGCAGCTCTCAAGGAAACTCAGTTTTCACACTCTATGCTTAGTGCCCTTTGAGTGCATTATCTAGGAATGAACCTGGTAGAGCATCCCACACAAACGAATGCTCCACATGCGGGTTTCACATGCCACCAACTCCACATTCTCAGGCAACTTCAGCGCCACAGCCGTTTTCAGATAGCCCTCAATGCAAAGGCTCTAGACGCAAATATTGGTGTGAGAGCTAATTCAATCAAGGAAACACTGCATGTTGGTGAAGGGCATATTGAAGAAGGATCAACCGAGTGGTTCTTGTGGGAGAACAACTCCATTTGGCTCACTAACTTCACACACCATCAGGATTCCAAACTGCTCTCAAGGAAACTCAGTTTTCACACTCTATGCTTAGTGCCCTTTGAGTGCATTATCTAGGAATGAACCTGCTAGAGCATCCCACACAAACGAATGCTCCACATGCGGGTTTCACATGCCACCAACTCCACTTTCACAGGCAACTTCAGCGCCACAGCCGTTTTCAGATAGCCCTCAATGCAAAGGCTCTAGACGCAAATATTGGTGTGAGAGCTAATTCAATCAAGGAAACACTGCATGTTGGTGAAGGGCATATTGAAGAAGGATCAGCCGAGTGTTTCTTGTGGGAGAACAACTCCATATGACTCACTAACTTCACACACCATCAGGCTTCCAGCAGCACTCCAGGAAACTCAGTTTTCACACTCTATGCTTAGTGCCCTTTGAGTGCATTATCTAGGAATGAACCTGGTAGAGCATCCCACACAAAAGAATGCTCCACATGCGGGTTTCACATACCACCAACTCCACTTTCACAGGCAACTTCAGCGCCACAGCCGTTTTCAGATAGCCCTCAATGCAAAGGCTCTAGACGCAAATATTGGTGTGAGAGCTAATTCAATCAAGGAAACAATGTATGTTGGTGAAGGGCATATTGAAGAAGGATCAGCCGAGTGGTTCTTGTGGGAGAACAACTCCATTTGGCTCACTAACTTCACACACCATCAGGCTTCCAAGCAGCTCTCAAGGAAACTCAGTTTTCACGCTCTATGCTTAGTGCCCTTTGAGTGCCTAGGAATGAAACGAAACTTGGTGTTCATCCCACACAAACGAATGCTCCACATGTTGGTTTCACATACCACCAACTCCACATTCACAGGTAACTTCAGCGCCACAGCCGTTTTCAGATAGCCCTCAATGCAAAGGCTCTAGACGCAAATATTGGTGTGAGAGCTAATTCAATCAAGGAAACACTGCATGTTGGTGAAGGGCATATTTTGGAAGGATCAGCCGAGTGTTTCTTGTGGGAGAATAACTCCATTTGGCTCACTAACTTCACACACCATCAGGCTTCCAAGCAGCTCTCAAGGAAACTCAGTTTTCACACTCTATGCTTAGTGCCCTTTGAGTGCCTAGGACTGAAATGAAGCTTGATGAGCATCCCACACAAACGAATGCTCCACATGTGGGTTTCACATGCCACAAACTCCACATTCTCAGGCAACTTCAGTGCCACAACCATTTTCAGATAGCCCTCAATGCAAAGGCTCTGGACGCAAATATTGGTGTGAGAGCTAATTCAATCAAGGAAACACTGCATGTTGGTGAAGGGCATATTGTAGAAGGATCAGCCGAGTGGTTCTTGTGGGAGAACAACTGCATTTGGCTCACTAACTTCACACACCATCAGGATTCCAAGCAGCTCTGCAGGAAACTCAATATTCACACTCTATGCTTAGTGCCCTTTGAGTGCCTAGGACTGAAATGAACCTTGGTGAGCATCCCACACAAACGAATGCTCCACATGTGGGTTTCACATGCCACCAACTGCACTTTCACAGGCAACTTCAGCGCCACAGCCATTTTCAGATAGCCCTCAATGCAAAGGCTCTAGACGCAAATATTGGTGTGAGAGCTAATTCAATCAAGGAAACACTGCATGTTGGTGAAGGGCATATTGAAGAAGGATCATCCGAGTGGTTCTTGTGGGAGAACAACTCCATTTGGCTAACTAACTTCACACACCGTCAGGCTTCCAAGCAGCTCTAAAGGAAACTCAGTTTCCACACTCTATGCTTAGTGCCCTTTGAGTGCATTATCTAGGAATGAACCTGGTAGAGCATCCCACACAAACGAATGCTCCACATGCGGGTTTCACATGCCACCAACTCCACATTCTCAGGAAACTTCAGCGCCACAGCCGTTTTCAGATAGCCCTCAATGCTAAGGCTCTAGACGCAAATATTGGTTGAGAGCTAATTCAATCAAGGAAACAGTGCATGTTGGTGAAGGGCATATTGAAGAAGGATCAGCCGAGTGGTTCTTGTGGGAGAACAACTCCATTTGGCTCACTAACTTCACACACCATCAGGCTTCCAAGCAGCTCTCAAGGAAACTCAGTTTCCACACTCTATGCTTAGTGCCCTTTGAGTGCCTAGGACTGAAATGAAACTAGGTGAACATCCCACACAAACGAATTCTCCACATGCGGTTTTCACATGCCACCCACTCGACATTCAGAGGCAAATTCAGCGCCACAGCCGTTTTCAGATAGCCCTCAATGCAAAGGCTCTGGACGCAAATATTGGTGTGAGAGCTAATTCAATCAAGGAAACACTGCATGTTGGTGAAGGGCATATTGAAGAAGGATCAGCTGAGTGGTTCTTGTGGGAGAACAACTCCATTTGGCTCACTAACTTCACACACCATCAGGCTTCCAAGCAGCTCTCAAGGAAACTCAGTTTTCACACTCTATGCTTAGTGCCCTTTGAGTGCCTAGGACTGAAATGAAGCTTGGTAAGCATCCCACACAAACGAATGCTCCACATGCGGGTTTCACATGCCACCAACTCCACATTCTCAGGCAACTTCAGCGCCACAGCCGTTTTCAGATAGCCCTCAATGCTAAGGCTCTAGACCCAAATATTGGTGTGAGAGCTAATCCAATCAAGGAAACACTGCATGTTGGTGATGGGCATATTGAAGAAGAATCAGCCGAGTGGTTCTTGTGGGAGAACAACTCCATTTGGCTCACTAACTTCACACACCATCAGTCTTCCAAGCAGCTCTCAAGGAAACTCAGTTTTCACACTCTATGCTTAGTGCCCTTTGAGTGCATTATCTAGGAATGAACCTGCTAGAGCATCCCACACAAAAGAATGCTCCACATGCGGGTTTCACATACCACCAACTCCACTTTCACAGGCAACTTCAGCGCCACAGCCGTTTTCAGATAGCCCTCAATGCAAAGGCTCTAGACGCAAATATTGGTGTGAGAGCTAATTCAATCAAGGAAACAATGTATGTTGGTGAAGGGCATATTGAAGAAGGATCAGCCGAGTGGTTCTTGTGGGAGAACAACTCCATTTGGCTCACTAACTTCACACACCATCAGGCTTCCAAGCAGCTCTCAAGGAAACTCAGTTTTCACGCTCTATGCTTAGTGCCCTTTGAGTGCCTAGGAATGAAACGAAACTTGGTGTTCATCCCACACAAACGAATGCTCCACATGTTGGTTTCACATACCACCAACTCCACATTCACAGGTAACTTCAGCGCCACAGCCGTTTTCAGATAGCCCTCAATGCAAAGGCTCTAGACGCAAATATTGGTGTGAGAGCTAATTCAATCAAGGAAACACTGCATGTTGGTGAAGGGCATATTTTGGAAGGATCAGCCGAGTGTTTCTTGTGGGAGAATAACTCCATTTGGCTCACTAACTTCACACACCATCAGGCTTCCAAGCAGCTCTCAAGGAAACTCAGTTTTCACACTCTATGCTTAGTGCCCTTTGAGTGCCTAGGACTGAAATGAAGCTTGATGAGCATCCCACACAAACGAATGCTCCACATGTGGGTTTCACATGCCACAAACTCCACATTCTCAGGCAACTTCAGTGCCACAACCATTTTCAGATAGCCCTCAATGCAAAGGCTCTGGACGCAAATATTGGTGTGAGAGCTAATTCAATCAAGGAAACACTGCATGTTGGTGAAGGGCATATTGTAGAAGGATCAGCCGAGTGGTTCTTGTGGGAGAACAACTCCATTTGGCTCACTAACTTCACACACCATCAGGATTCCAAGCAGCTCTCAAGGAAACTCAGTTTTCACACTCTATGCTTAGTGCCCTTTGAGTGCCTAGGACTGAAATGAAGCTTGGTGAGCATCCCACACAAACGAATGCTCCACATGTGGGTTTCACATGCCACCAACTGCACTTTCACAGGCAACTTCAGCGCCACAGCCATTTTCAGATAGCCCTCAATGCAAAGGCTCTAGACGCAAATATTGGTGTGAGAGCTAATTCAATCAAGGAAACACTGCATGTTGGTGAAGGGCATATTGAAGAATGATCAACCGAGTGGTTCTTGTGGGAGAACAACTCCATTTGGCTCACTAACTTCACACACCATCAGGATTCCAAACAGCTCTCAAGGAAACTCAGTTTTCACACTCTATGCTTAGTGCCCTTTGAGTGCATTATCTAGGAATGAACCTGCTAGAGCATCCCACACAAACGAATGCTCCACATGCGGGTTTCACATGCCACCAACTCCACTTTCACAGGCAACTTCAACGCCACAGCCGTTTTCAGATAGCCCTCAATGCAAAGGCTCTAGACGCAAATATTGGTGTGAGAGCTAATTCAATCAAGGAAACACTGCATGTTGGTGAAGGGCATATTGAAGAAGGATCAGCCGAGTGTTTCTTGTGGGAGAACAACTCCATATGACTCACTAACTTCACACACCATCAGGCTTCCAGCAGCACTCCAGGAAACTCAGTTTTCACACTCTATGCTTAGTGCCCTTTGAGTGCATTATCTAGGAATGAACCTGGTAGAGCATCCCACACAAAAGAATGCTCCACATGCGGGTTTCACATACCACCAACTCCACTTTCACAGGCAACTTCAGCGCCACAGCCGTTTTCAGATAGCCCTCAATGCAAAGGCTCTAGACGCAAATATTGGTGTGAGAGCTAATTCAATCAAGGAAACAATGTATGTTGGTGAAGGGCATATTGAAGAAGGATCAGCCGAGTGGTTCTTGTGGGAGAACAACTCCATTTGGCTCACTAACTTCACACACCATCAGGCTTCCAAGCAGCTCTCAAGGAAACTCAGTTTTCACGCTCTATGCTTAGTGCCCTTTGAGTGCCTAGGAATGAAATGAAACTAGGTGAACATCCCACACAAACGAATTCTCCACATGCGGTTTTCACATGCCACCCACTCGACATTCAGAGGTAAATTCAGCGCCACAGCCGTTTTCAGATAGCCCTCAATGCAAAGGCTCTGGACGCAAATATTGGTGTGAGAGCTAATTCAATCAAGGAAACACTGCATGTTGGTGAAGGGCATATTGAAGAAGGATCAGCTGAGTGGTTCTTGTGGGAGAACAACTCCATTTGGCTCACTAACTTCACACACCATCAGGCTTCCAAGCAGCTCTCAAGGAAACTCAGTTTTCACACTCTATGCTTAGTGCCCTTTGAGTGCCTAGGACTGAAATGAAGCTTGGTAAGCATCCCACACAAACGAATGCTCCACATGCGGGTTTCACATGCCACCAACTCCACATTCTCAGGCAACTTCAGCGCCACAGCCGTTTTCAGATAGCCCTCAATGCTAAGGCTCTAGACCCAAATATTGGTGTGAGAGCTAATCCAATCAAGGAAACACTGCATGTTGGTGATGGGCATATTGAAGAAGAATCAGCCGAGTGGTTCTTGTGGGAGAACAACTCCATTTGGCTCACTAACTTCACACACCATCAGTCTTCCAAGCAGCTCTCAAGGAAACTCAGTTTTCACACTCTATGCTTAGTGCCCTTTGAGTGCATTATCTAGGAATGAACCTGCTAGAGCATCCCACACAAAAGAATGCTCCACATGCGGGTTTCACATACCACCAACTCCACTTTCACAGGCAACTTCAGCGCCACAGCCGTTTTCAGATAGCCCTCAATGCAAAGGCTCTAGACGCAAATATTGGTGTGAGAGCTAATTCAATCAAGGAAACAATGTATGTTGGTGAAGGGCATATTGAAGAAGGATCAGCCGAGTGGTTCTTGTGGGAGAACAACTCCATTTGGCTCACTAACTTCACACACCATCAGGCTTCCAAGCAGCTCTCAAGGAAACTCAGTTTTCACGCTCTATGCTTAGTGCCCTTTGAGTGCCTAGGAATGAAACGAAACTTGGTGTTCATCCCACACAAACGAATGCTCCACATGTTGGTTTCACATACCACCAACTCCACATTCACAGGTAACTTCAGCGCCACAGCCGTTTTCAGATAGCCCTCAATGCAAAGGCTCTAGACGCAAATATTGGTGTGAGAGCTAATTCAATCAAGGAAACACTGCATGTTGGTGAAGGGCATATTTTGGAAGGATCAGCCGAGTGTTTCTTGTGGGAGAATAACTCCATTTGGCTCACTAACTTCACACACCATCAGGCTTCCAAGCAGCTCTCAAGGAAACTCAGTTTTCACACTCTATGCTTAGTGCCCTTTGAGTGCCTAGGACTGAAATGAAGCTTGATGAGCATCCCACACAAACGAATGCTCCACATGTGGGTTTCACATGCCACAAACTCCACATTCTCAGGCAACTTCAGTGCCACAACCATTTTCAGATAGCCCTCAATGCAAAGGCTCTGGACGCAAATATTGGTGTGAGAGCTAATTCAATCAAGGAAACACTGCATGTTGGTGAAGGGCATATTGTAGAAGGATCAGCCGAGTGGTTCTTGTGGGAGAACAACTCCATTTGGCTCACTAACTTCACACACCATCAGGATTCCAAGCAGCTCTCAAGGAAACTCAGTTTTCACACTCTATGCTTAGTGCCCTTTGAGTGCCTAGGACTGAAATGAAGCTTGGTGAGCATCCCACACAAACGAATGCTCCACATGTGGGTTTCACATGCCACCAACTGCACTTTCACAGGCAACTTCAGCGCCACAGCCATTTTCAGATAGCCCTCAATGCAAAGGCTCTAGACGCAAATATTGGTGTGAGAGCTAATTCAATCAAGGAAACACTGCATGTTGGTGAAGGGCATATTGAAGAATGATCAACCGAGTGGTTCTTGTGGGAGAACAACTCCATTTGGCTCACTAACTTCACACACCATCAGGATTCCAAACAGCTCTCAAGGAAACTCAGTTTTCACACTCTATGCTTAGTGCCCTTTGAGTGCATTATCTAGGAATGAACCTGCTAGAGCATCCCACACAAACGAATGCTCCACATGCGGGTTTCACATGCCACCAACTCCACTTTCACAGGCAACTTCAACGCCACAGCCGTTTTCAGATAGCCCTCAATGCAAAGGCTCTAGACGCAAATATTGGTGTGAGAGCTAATTCAATCAAGGAAACACTGCATGTTGGTGAAGGGCATATTGAAGAAGGATCAGCCGAGTGTTTCTTGTGGGAGAACAACTCCATATGACTCACTAATTTCACACACCATCAGGCTTCCAGCAGCACTCCAGGAAACTCAGTTTTCACACTCTATGCTTAGTGCCCTTTGAGTGCATTATCTAGGAATGAACCTGGTAGAGCATCCCACACAAAAGAATGCTCCACATGCGGGTTTCACATACCACCAACTCCACATTCTCAGGCAACTTCAGCGCCACAGCCGTTTTCAGATAGCCCTCAATGCAAAGGCTCTAGACGCAAATATTGGTGTGAGAGCTAATTCAATCAAGGAAACAATGTATGTTGGTGAAGGGCATATTGAAGAAGGATCAGCCGAGTGGTTCTTTTGGGAGAACAACTCCATTTGGCTCACTAACTTCACACACCATCAGGCTTCCAAGCAGCTCTCAAGGAAACTCAGTTTTCACGCTCTATGCTTAGTGCCCTTTGAGTGCCTAGGAATGAAACGAAACTTGGTGTTCATCCCACACAAACGAATGCTCCACATGTTGGTTTCACATACCACCAACTCCACATTCACAGGTAACTTCAGCGCCACAGCCGTTTTCAGATAGCCCTCAATGCAAAGGCTCTAGACGCAAATATTTGTGTGAGAGCTAATTCAATCAAGGAAACACTGCATGTTGGTGAAGGGCATATTTTGGAAGGATCAGCCGAGTGTTTCTTGTGGGAGAATAACTCCATTTGGCTCACTAACTTCACACACCATCAGGCTTCCAAGCAGCTCTCAAGGAAACTCAGTTTTCACACTCTATGCTTAGTGCCCTTTGAGTGCCTAGGACTGAAATGAAGCTTGATGAGCATCCCACACAAACGAATGCTCCACATGTGGGTTTCACATGCCACAAACTCCACATTCTCAGGCAACTTCAGTGCCACAACCATTTTCAGATAGCCCTCAATGCAAAGGCTCTGGACGCAAATATTGGTGTGAGAGCTAATTCAATCAAGGAAACACTGCATGTTGGTGAAGGGCATATTGTAGAAGGATCAGCCGAGTGGTTCTTGTGGGAGAACAACTCCATTTGGCTCACTAACTTCACACACCATCAGGATTCCAAGCAGCTCTCAAGGAAACTCAGTTTTCACACTCTATGCTTAGTGCCCTTTGAGTGCCTAGGACTGAAATGAAGCTTGGTGAGCATCCCACACAAACGAATGCTCCACATGTGGGTTTCACATGCCACCAACTGCACTTTCACAGGCAACTTCAGCGCCACAGCCATTTTCAGATAGCCCTCAATGCAAAGGCTCTAGACGCAAATATTGGTGTGAGAGCTAATTCAATCAAGGAAACACTGCATGTTGGTGAAGGGCATATTGAAGAAGGATCATCCGAGTGGTTCTTGTGGGAGAACAACTCCATTTGGCTAACTAACTTCACACACCGTCAGGCTTCCAAGCAGCTCTAAAGGAAACTCAGTTTCCACACTCTATGCTTAGTGCCCTTTGAGTGCATTATCTAGGAATGAACCTGCTAGAGCATCCCACACAAACGAATGCTCCACATGCGGGTTTCACATGCCACCAACTCCACATTCTCAGGAAACTTCAGCGCCACAGCCGTTTTCAGATAGCCCTCAATGCTAAGGCTCTAGACGCAAATATTGGTTGAGAGCTAATTCAATCAAGGAAACAGTGCATGTTGGTGAAGGGCATATTGAAGAAGGATCAGCCGAGTGGTTCTTGTGGGAGAACAACTCCATTTGGCTCACTAACTTCACACACCATCAGGCTTCCAAGCAGCTCTCAAGGAAACTCAGTTTTCACACTCTATGCTTAGTGCCCTTTGAGTGCCTAGGACTGAAATGAAACTAGGTGAACATCCCACACAAACGAATTCTCCACATGCGGTTTTCACATGCCACCAACTCCACATTCAGAGGCAAATTCAGCGCCACAGCCGTTTTCAGATAGCCCTCAATGCAAAGGCTCTGGACGCAAATATTGGTGTGAGAGCTAATTCAATCAAGGAAACACTGCATGTTGGTGAAGGGCATATTGAAGAAGGATCAGCTGAGTGGTTCTTGTGGGAGAACAGCTCCATTTGGCTCACTAACTTCACACACCATCAGGCTTCCAAGCAGCTCTCAAGGAAACTCAGTTTTCACACTCTATGCTTAGTGCCCTTTGAGTGCCTAGGACTGAAATGAAGCTTGGTGAGCATCCCACACAAACGAATGCTCCACATGTGGGTTTCACATGCCACCAACTGCACTTTCACAGGCAACTTCAGCGCCACAGCCATTTTCAGATAGCCCTCAATGCAAAGGCTCTAGACGCAAATATTGGTGTGAGAGCTAATACAATCAAGGAAACATTTTATGTTGGTGAAGGGCATATTGAAGAAGGATCAGCCGAGTGGTTCTTGTGGGAGAACAACCACATTTGGCTCACTAACTTCACACACCATCAGGCTTCCAAGCAGCTCTCAAGGAAACTCAGTTTCCACACTCTATGCTTAGTGCCTTTTGAGTGCATTATCTAGGAATGAACCTGGTAGAGCATCCCACACAAACGAATGCTCCACATGCGGGTTTCACATGCCACCAACTCCACATTCACAGGCAACTTCAGCGCCACAACCATTTTCAGATAGCCCTCAATGCAAAGGCTCTAGACGCAAATATTGGTGTGAGAGCTAATCCAATCAAGGAAACACTGCATGTTGGTGAAGGGCATATTTTGGAAGGATCAGCCGAGTGGTTCTTGTGGAAGAACAACTCCATTTAGCTCACTAACTTCACACACCATCAGGCTTCCAAGCAGCTCTCAAGGAAACTCAGTTTTCACACTCTATGCTTAGTGCCCTTTGAGTGCCTAGGACTGAAATGAAGCTTGGTGAGCATCCCACACAAACGAATGCTCCACATGTGGGTTTCACATGCCACCAACTGCACTTTCACAGGCAACTTCAGCGCCACAGCCGTTTTCAGATAGCCCTCAATGCAAAGGCTCCAGACGCAAATATTGGTGTGAGAGCTAATTCAATCAAGGAAACACTGTATGTTGGTGAAGGGCATATTGAAGAAGGATCAGCCGAGTGGTTCTTGTGGGAGAAAAACCCCATTTGGCTCACTAACTTCACACACCGTCAGGCTTCCAAGCAGCTCTAAAGGAAACTCAGTTTCCACACTCTATGCTTAGTGCCCTTTGAGTGCATTATCTAGGAATGAACCTGGTAGAGCATCCCACACAAACGAATGCTCCAAATGCGGGTTTCACATGCCACCCACTCCACATTCACAGGCAACTTCAGCGCCACAGCCGTTTTCAGATAGCCCTCAATGCAAAGGCTCTAGACGCAAATATTGGTCTGAGAGCTAATTCAATCAAGGAAACACTGCATGTTGGTAAAGGGCATATTGAAGAAGGATCAGCCGAGTGGTTCTTGTGGGAGAACAACTCCATTTGGCTCACTAACTTCACACACCATCAGGCTTCCAAGCAGCTCTCCGGGAAACTCAGTTTTCACACTCTATGCTTAGTGCCCTTTGAGTGCCTAGGAGTGAAATGAAACTTGGTGAACATCCCACACAAACGAAATCTCCACATGCGGGTTTCACATGCCACCCACTCGACATTCAGAGGCAACTTCAGCGCCACAGCCGTTTTCAGATAGCCCTCAATGCAAAGGCTCTAGACGCAAATATTGGTGTGAGAGCTAATTCAATCAAGGAAACACTGTATGTTGGTGAAGGGCATATTGAAGAAGGATCAGCCGAGTGGTTCTTGTGGGAGAACAACTCCATTTGGCTCACTAACTTCACACACCATCAGGCTTCCAAACAGCTCTCAAGGAAACTCAGTTTTCACACTCTATGCTTAGTGCCCTTTGAGTGCCTAGGACTGAAATGAACCTGCTAGAGCATCCCACACAAACGAATGCTTCACATGCGGGTTTCACATGCCACCAACTCCACATTCTCAGGCAACTTCAGCGCCACAGCCGTTTTCAGATAGCCCTCAATGCAAAGGCTCTCGACGCAAATATTGGTGTGAGAGCTAATTCAATCAAGGAAACACTGCATGTTGGTGAAGGGCATATTGAAGAACGATCAGCCGAGTGGTTCTTGTGGGAGAACAACTCCATTTGGCTCACTAACTTCACACACCATCAGGCTTCCAAGCAGCTCTCAAGGAAACTCAGTTTTCACACTCTATGCTTAGTGCCCTTTGAGTGCCTAGGACTGAAATGAAGCTTGGTGAGCATCCCACACAAACGAATGCTCCACATGTGGGTTTCACATGCCACCAACTGCACTTTCACAGGCAACTTCAGCGCCACAGCCATTTTCAGATAGCCCTCAATGCAAAGGCTCTAGACGCAAATATTGGTGTGAGAGCTAATTCAATCAAGGAAACACTGCATGTTGATGAAGGGCATATTGAAGAATGATCAACCGAGTGGTTCTTGTGGGAGAACAACTCCATTTGGCTCACTAACTTCACACACCGTCAGGCTTCCAAGCACCTCTCAAGGAAACTCAGTTTTCACACTCTATGCTTAGTGCCCTTTGAGTGCATTATCTAGGAATGAACCTGCTAGAGCATCCCACACAAACGAATGCTCCACATGCGGGTTTCACATGCCACCCACTCGACATTCAGAGGCAACTTCAGCGCCACATCCATTTTCAGATAGCCCTCAATGCAAAGGCTCTAGACGCAAATATTTGTTGAGAGTTAATTCAATCAAGGAAACACTGCATGTTGGTGAAGGGCATATTGAAGAAGGATCAGCCGAGTGTTTCTTGTGGGAGAACAACTCCATTTGACTCACTAACTTCACACACCATCAGGCTTCCAAGCAGCTCTCAAGAAACCTCAGTTTTCACACTCTATGCTTAGTGCCCTTTGAGTGCATTATCTAGGAATGAACCTGGTAGAGCATCCCACACAAACGAATGCTCCACATGCGGGTTTCACATACCACCAACTCCACTTTCACAGGCAACTTCAGCGCCACAGCCGTTTTCAGATAGCCCTCAATGCAAAGGCTCCAGACGCAAATATTGGTGTGAGAGCTAATTCAATCAAGGAAACACTGCATGTTGGTGAAGGGCATATTGAAGAAGGATCAGCCGAGTGGTTCTTGTGGGAGAACAACTCCATTTGGCTCACTAACTTCACACACCATCAGGCTTCCAAGCAGCTCTCAAGGAAACTCAGTTTTCACACTCTATGCTTAGTGCCCTTTGAGTGCCTAGGAATGAAACGAAAATTGGTGATCATCCCACACAAACGAATGCTCCACATGCGGGTTTTACGTGCCACCAACTCCACATTCACAGGCAACTTCAGCGCCACAGCCGTTTTCAGATAGCCCTCAATGCAAAGGCTCTAGACGCAAATATTGGTGTGAGAGCTAATTCAATCAAGGAAACACTGCATGTTGGTGAAGGGCATATTGAAGAAGGATCAGCCGAGTGGTTCTTGTGGGAGAACAACTCCATTTGGCTCACTAACTTCACGCACCATCAGGCTTCCAAGCAGCTCTCAAGGAAACTCAGTTTTCACACTCTATGCTTAGTGCCCTTTGAGTGCCTAGGCCTGACGAGAAGCTTGGTGAGCATCCCACACAAACGAATGCTCCACATGCGGGTTTCACATGCCACCAACTCCACATTCTCAGGCAACTTCAGCGCCACAGCCGTTTTCAGATAGCCCTCAATGCAAAGGCTCTAGACGCAAATATTGGTGTGAGAGCTAATTCAATCAAGGAAACACTGCATGTTGGTGAAGGGCATATTGAAGAAGGATCAGCCGAGTGGTTCTTGTGGGAGAATAACTCCATTTGGCTCACTAACTTCACACACCATCAGGCTTCCAAGCAGCTCTCAAGGAAACTCAGTTTTCACACTCTATGCTTAGTGCCCTTTGAGTGCCTAGGACTGAAATGAAGCTTGGTGAGCATCCCACACAAACGAATGCTCCACATGTGGGTTTCACATGCCACCAACTGCACTTTCACAGGCAACTTCAGCGCCACAGCCATTTTCAGATAGCCCTCAATGCAAAGGCTCTAGACGCAAATATTGGTGTGAGAGCTAATTCAATCAAGGAAACACTGTATGTTGGTGAAGGGCATATTGAAGAAGGATCAGCCGTGTGGTTCTTGTGGGAGAAAAACCCCATTTGGCTCACTAACTTCACACACCGTCAGGCTTCCAAGCAGCTCTAAAGGAAACTCAATTTCAACACTCTATGCTTAGTGCCCTTTGAGTGCATTATCTAGGAATGAACCTGCTAGAGCATCCCACACAAACGAATGCTCCACATGCGGGTTTCACATGCCACCAACTCCACATTCTCAGGCAACTTCAGCGCCACAGCCGTTTTCAGATAGCCCTCAATGCAAAGGCTCTAGACGCAAATATTGGTTGAGAGTTAATTCAATCAAGGAAACACTGCATGTTGGTGAAGGGCATATTGAAGAAGGATCAGCCGAGTGGTTCTTGTGGGAGAACAACTCCATTTGGCTCACTAACTTCACACACCATCAGGCTTCCAAGCAGCTCTCAAGGAAACTCAGTTTTCACACTCTATGCTTAGTGCCCTTTGAGTGCATTATCTAGGAATAAACCTGGTGGCGCATCCCACACAAACGAATGCTCCACATGCGGGTTTCACATGCCACCAACTCCACATTCTCAGGCAACTTCAGCGCCACAGCCGTTTTCAGATAGCCCTCAATGCAAAGGATCTAGACGCAAATATTGGTGTGAGAGCTAATTCAATCAAGGAAACACTGCATGCTGGTGAAGGGCATATTGAAGAAGGATCAGCCGAGTGGTTCTTGTGGGAGAACAACTCCATTTGGCTCACTAACTTCACACACCATCAGGCTTCCAAGCAGCTCTCCAGGAAACTCAGTTTTCACACTCTATGCTTAGTGCCCTTTGAGTGCCTAGGACTGAAATGAAGCTTGGTGAGCATCCCACACAAACGAATGCTCCACATGTGGGTTTCGCATGCCACCAACTCCACATTCTCAGGCAACTTCAGTGCCACAGCTGTTTTCAGATAGCCCTCAATGCACAGGCTCTAGACGCAAATATTGGTGTGAGAGCTAATTCAATCAAGGAAACACTGCATGTTGGTGAAGGGCATATTGAAGAAGGATCAGCCGAGTGGTTCTTGTGGGAGAACAACTCCATTTGGCTCACTAACTTCACACACCATCAGGCTTCCAAGCAGCTCTCAAGGAAACTCAGTTTTCACACTCTATGCTTAGTGCCCTTTGAGTGCATTATCTAGGAATGAAGCTGGTAGAGCATCCCACACAAACGAATGCTCCACATGCGGGTTTCACATGCCACCAACTCCACATTCTCAGGCAACTTCAGCGCCACAGCCGTTTTCAGATAGCCCTCAATGCTAAGGCTCTAGAAACAAATATTGGTTGAGAGCTAATTCAATCAAGGAAACACTGCATGTTGGTGAAGGGCATATTGAAGAAGGATCAGCCGAGTGGTTCTTGTGGGAGAACAACCCCAATTGGCTCACTAACTTCACACACAATTAGGCTTCCAAGCAGCTCTCAAGGAAACTCAGTTTTCACACTCTATGCATAGTGCCCTTTGAGTGCCTAGGAGTGAAATGAAACTTGGTGAGCATCCCACACAAACGAATTCTCCACATGCGGGTTTCACATGCCAATCACTCGACATTCAGAGGCAACTTGAGCGCCACAGCCGTTTTCAGATAGCCCTCAATGCAAAAGCTCCAGATGCAAATATTGGTGTGAGAGCTAATATAATCAAGGAAACACTGCATGTTGGTGAAGGGCATATTGAAGAAGGATCAGCCGAGTGGTTCTTGTGGGAGAACAACTCCATTTGGCTCACTAACTTCACACACCATCAGGCTTCCAAGCAGCTCTCAAGGAAACTCAGTTTTCACACTCTATGCTTAGTGCCCTTTGAGTGCATTATCTAGGAATAAACCTAGTGGAGCATCCCACACAAACGAATGCTCCACATGCGGGTTTCACATGCCACCAACTCCACATTCACAAGCAACTTCAGCGCCACAGCCGTTTTCAGATAGCCCTCAATGCAAAGGCTCCAGACGCAAATATTGGTGTGAGAGCTAATTCAATCAAGGAAACACTGCATGTTGGTGAAGGGCATATTGAAGTAGGATCAGCCGAGTGGTTCTTGTGGGAGAACAACTCCATTTGGCTCACTAACTTCACACACCATCAGGCTTCCAAGCAGCTCTCAAGGAAACTCAGTTTTCACACTCTATGCTTAGTGCCCTTTGAGTGCATTATCTAGGAATAAACCTAGTGGAGCATCCACACAAACGAATGCTCCACATGCGGGTTTCACATGCCACCAACTCCACATTCACAGGCAACTTCAGCGCCACAGCCGTTTTCAGATAGCCCTCAATGCAAAGGCTCTAGACGCAAATATTGGTGTGAGAGCTAATTCAATCAAGGAAACACTGCATGTTGGTAAAGGGCATATTGAAGTAGGATCAGCCGAGTGGTTCTTGTGGGAGAACAACTCCATTTGGCTCACTAACTTCACACACCATCAGGCTTCCAAGCAGCTCTCAAGGAAACTCAGTTTTCACACTCTATGCTTAGTGCCCTTTGAGTGCCTAGGACTGAAATGAAGCTTGATGAGCATCCCACACAAACGAATGCTCCACATGTGGGTTTCACATGCCACAAACTCCACATTCTCAGGCAACTTCAGTGCCACAACCATTTTCAGATAGCCCTCAATGCAAAGGCTCTGGACGCAAATATTGGTGTGAGAGCTAATTCAATCAAGGAAACACTGCATGTTGGTGAAGGGCATATTGTAGAAGGATCAGCCGAGTGGTTCTTGTGGGAGAACAACTCCATTTGGCTCACTAACTTCACACACCATCAGGATTCCAAGCAGCTCTCAAGGAAACTCAGTTTTCACACTCTATGCTTAGTGCCCTTTGAGTGCCTAGGACTGAAATGAAGCTTGGTGAGCATCCCACACAAACGAATGCTCCACATGCGGGTTTCACATGCCACCAACTCCACATTCTCAGGCAACTTCAGTGCCACAGCTGTTTTCAGATAGCCCTCAATGCAAAGGCTCTGGACGCAAATATTGGTGTGAGAGCTAATTCAATCAAGGAAACACTACATGTTGGTGAAGGGCATATTGAAGAAGGATCAGCCGAGTGGTTCTTGTGGGAGAACAACTCCATTTGGCTCACTAACTTCACACACCATCAGGCTTCCAAGCAGCTCTCAAGGAAACTCAGTTTTTACACTCTATGCTTAGTGCCCTTTGAGTGCCTAGGACTGAAATGAAGCTTGGTGAGCATCCCACAAAAACGAATGCTCCACATGTGGGTTTCACATGCCACCAACTGCACTTTCACAGGCAACTTCAGCGCCACAGCCATTTTCAGATAGCCCTCAATGCAAAGGCTCTAGACGCAAATATTGGTTGAGAGCTAATTCAATCAAGGAAACAATGTATGTTAGTGAAGGGCATATTGAAGAAGGATCAGCCGAGTGGTTCTTGTGGGAGAACAACCCCATTTGGCTCACTAACTTCACACACCATCAGGCTTCCAAGCAGCTCTCAAGGAAACTCAGTTTTCACACTCTATGCTTAGTGCCCTTTGAGTGCATTATCTAGGAATGAACCTGGTAGAGCATCCCACACAAACGAATGCTCCACATGCGGGTTTCACATACCACCAACTCCACTTTCACAGGCAACTTCAGCGCCACAGCCGTTTTCAGATAGCCCTCAATGCAAAGGCTCCAGACGCAAATTTTGGTGTGAGAGCTAATTCAATCAAGGAAACACTGCATGTTGGTGAAGGGCATATTGAAGAAGGATCAGCCGAGTGGTTCTTGTGGGAGAACAACTCCATTTGGCTCACTAACTTCACACACCATCAGGCTTCCAAGCAGCTCTCAAGGAAACTCAGTTTTCACACTCTATGCTTAGTGCCCTTTGAGTGCCTAGGAATGAAACGAAACTTGGTGAGCATCCCACACAAACGAATGCTCCACATGTGGGTTTCACATACCAACAACTCCACATTCACAGGCAACTTCAGCGCCACAGCCGTTTTCAGATAGCCCTCAATGCAAAGACTCTAGACGCAAATATTGATGTGAGAGCTAATTCAATCAAGGAAACAGTGCATGTTGGTGAAGGGCATATTGAAGAAGGATCAGCCGAGTGGTTCTTGTGGGAGAACAACTCCATTTGGCTCACTAACTTCACACACCATCAGGCTTCCTAGCAGCTCTCAAGGAAACTCAGTTTTCACACTCTATGCTTAGTGCCCTTTGAGTGCCTAGGACTGAAATGAAGCTTGGTGAGCATCCCACACAAACGAATGCTCCACATGCGGGTTTCACATGCCACCAACTCCACATTCTCAGGCAACTTCAGCGCCACAGCCGTTTTCAGAGAGCCCTCAATGCAAAGGCTCTAGACGCAAATATTGGTGTGAGAGCTAATTCAATCAAGGAAACACTGTATGTTGGTGAAGGGCATATTGAAGAAGGATCAGCCGTGTGGTTCTTGTGGGAGAAAAACCCCATTTGGCTCACTAACTTCACACACCGTCAGGCTTCCAAGCAGCTCTAAAGGAAACTCAGTTTCCACACTCTATGCTTAGTGCCCTTTGAGTGCATTATCTAGGAATGAACCTGCTAGAGCATCCCACACAAACGAATGCTCCACATGCGGGTTTCACATGCCACCAACTCCACATTCTCAGGCAACTTCAGCGCCACAGCCGTTTTCAGATAGCCCTCAATGCAAAGGCTCTAGACGCAAATATTGGTTGAGAGTTAATTCAATCAAGGAAACACTGCATGTTGGTGAAGGGCATATTGAAGAAGGATCAGCCGAGTGGTTCTTGTGGGAGAACAACTCCATTTGGCTCACTAACTTCACACACCATCAGGCTTCCAAGCAGCTCTCAAGGAAACTCAGTTTTCACACTCTATGCTTAGTGCCCTTTGAGTGCATTTTCTATAATGAAGCTGGTAGAGCATCCCACACAAACGAATGCTGCACATGCGGGTTTCACATGCCACCAACTCCACATTCTCAGGCAACTTCAGCGCCACAGCCGTTTTCAGATAGCCCTCAATGCTAAGGCTCTAGACGCAAATATTGGTTGAGAGCTAATTCAATCAAGGAAACACTGCATGTTGTTGAAGGGCATATTGAAGAAGGATCAGCCGAGTGGTTCTTGTGGGAGAACAACTCCATTTGGCTCACTAACTTCACACACCATCAGGCTTCCAAGCAGCTCTCAAGGAAACTCAGTTTTCACACTCTATGCTTAGTGCCCTTTGAGTCCATTATCAAGGAATGAACCAGGTAGAGCATCCCACACAAACGAATGCTCCACATGCGGGTTTCACATGCCACCAACTCCACATTCACAGGCAACTTCAGCGCCACAGCCGTTTTCAGATAGCCCTCAATGCAAAGGCTCTGGACACAAATATTGGTGTGAGAGCTAATTCAATCAAGGAAACACTGCATGTTGGTGAAGGGCATATTGAAGAAGGATCAGCCGAGTGGTTCTTGTGGGAGAACAACTCCATTTGGCTCACTAACTTCACACACCATCAGGCTTCCAAGCAGCTCTCCAGGAAACTCAGTTTTCACACTCTATGCTTAGTGCCCTTTGAGTGCCTAGGACGGAAATGAAGCTTGGTGAGCATTCCACACAAACGAATGCTCCACATGTGGGTTTCACATGCCACCAACTCCACATTCTCAGGCAACTTCAGTGCCACAGCTGTTTTCAGATAGCCCTCAATGCAAAGGCTCTAGACGCAAATATTGGTGTGAGAGCTAATTCAATCAAGGAAACACTGCATGTTGTTGAAGGGCATATTGAAGAAGGATCAGCCGAGTGGTTCTTGTTGGAGAATAAGTCCATTTGGCTCACTAACTTCACACACCATCAGGCTTCCAAGCAGCTCTCCAGGAAACTCAGTTTTCACACTCTATGCTTAGTGCCCTTTGAGTGCCTAGGCCTGAAATGAAGCTTGGTGAGCATCCCACACAAACGAATGCTCCACATGTGGGTTTCACATACACCAACTCCACATTCACAGGCAACTTCAGCGCCACAGCCGTTTTCAGATAGCCA